>NC_062967.1:13674991-13812163 GCF_023119035.1 Salvia hispanica | reverse complement strand
CAGAGAGACATGCTGAAGGCGAAAGGGAATTGGGGTCGGGAATGGTGAGAGAGAATTGCAGAGAGAGAAGTGGGTTGGATTTGGAAGGGAGGAAGAACTGCATATTCCGGAAATACCCTTTTACCATTTTAATTAAATAAAAAAATGAGACAATGTATAATTATTAATAACCATTCGATGTGATTAATGAGTGAATGAGATTTGGTCTCTAGTTCGGTCTTTAAGAAGGGTTCGACATTGATCACAACTCTATATACATATATATATATATATATATTTAAATAAATATGTAAGAAAAATATTCCTAAAATTTGCCAACCCTACGATTTTCTATGTAATCATTCAATTCCAAAATTCAGTAGATTGAGAGTATAATTAATGTTTTTAAATTTATGATTGTTTTAATTAGTTTAGTAATGTCAGTTTACGCGCGTGTGTGTTTATATACATAGTGTATTATTCAACATTTAATAATTCTCATTATGAGTTTTCAATTGTTTTTTTTCATTTATTGGTAATAGTGTTTCATTATGATATATTTTTAATTTTTATTTATATATTGTTGATGTGTGTTTGCAGTTTAGTTTTTGTAACATGTAAAAGATTTTCGTTACTAATATATATGGATTAATTATAATAAATGATATTTCATATAATATTTATGCTACATAATTATGGTATTATACAGAATTTGAATGAAAATCTAATGTGCCGTGCATAGTACGGATGAGATACTAGTTTGTTATACAACCAAAGTTTATGACCAATCACCCATTAAACATGATTTTTTTGTAAATTTTCAAAAATTTAAAAAGACAAATGTCATCCTCTCATTGAACTACACATCTCTTTGCAATGCCGTACGCACTCAGGCGCGTTGAGCTTCATCATAAAATACCTTAATTTATTAATATTTTTTTATTAAAAAAAATGCATTTAATTTCACCATTTTGTGGTAAATGCATAATCATTCACAAGCAAAAAGATTGAAACACCAACCCTAAGGGCTTTGCACATTCCGAACCATCAATATTGTGAGAAATGGTAAATCAGGATACGCATCGACCCGATAAGGAGAATGACATAATCATAGTACGGCATTGTGGCGATGCCCCAATATTCTCATCATTAAACAATTTATTTTATTATTTTATTATTTTATTTTTTATTTTTATTTTTATTTTTATTTTTTTATCATTAAAAATATCTCCAAACAGGAAAACTCAATTAGTCTATATTCTGATTTATCGGCTTGCTTTGCTTGAAAGTTGAAAGCGAGGGGAGATATTTGGGCTTTTCCTCTATCTCCACCGTTAAAGGTAAATTTGTCGTTTGTTTACCTCTTTGCATTGTTGAATTTAGATTGTAGATATCGGTGTGAAGGTTTTTTTGTTTGTGGGGATAATTGGAATGGTATATGTGTGCCTATTTAAGATCGCCCGCAATGTGTTTGATGAATTGTTAATCATATTGTTCTGTGCTCAGCCTACTAACTCTTCTTAATAATTTGGCCCTATTCATCTGTTATAATCTTACTCTAAATTGAACAACTATGCAATAATTGAACTTGACTTGAAATAGTTTTGATATCTTATAGCCTGGCTGTGAGTACTTATTTAGCTTGTCTTATTTAAATTGTTTTCAGAAGCAAATTTTTACAAGTTTGCTTAATAATCTAGTTGTGCAACCGACAGGTTGGGATTGCCATGAGATGATTAACCCTTGAAACAACAATGCCAAATTCCTCATTCATGTCCAGTTCCTCTGGCGACATATCATTTGGGAGCTGCCAATCGAAGCAGTGGACTAACTGTGACACGATCAGTCGAACTTGGATGAGCCCCAGTTGCATTCCGGGGCAACCTCTCCTCCCAGCGCCAAATGGGAGGAGCTGGAAATGCTGTCCCTTAACATCAATGTCACTGCCAATGAACCTTTCTGGAAAGAACATCTCTGGATCAGTCCATACATTTGGATTGCGCCCAATTGCGTATGTGTTGATGAGTATTCTTGATCCTTTCGGTATGTCATAGCCATTAACCTTGCTGTCTTCCCTAGAATAGTGAGGAATCAACAATGGACCAACTGGATGCAGCCTAAAGGTTTCCTTGACAACCATGCCGAGATACTCGAGCTGGTCGAGATCAGACTCCTCAACCATCCTCTTCAATCCCACCACTTGTTCCAACTCTTTCTGTAGTTTCTTCATAACTGTTGGATTTCTTAACAGTTCGGAGAGTATCCACTCAATTGCTGCTGCTGCTGTGTCCATTGAACCTACGAGCAAGTCCTGCACATGTATTTATTACTAAGGAGTAATAGTTTTTCCAAACAAGAAGCAGAATTATTCATGTGCTTACCAGCATCATAGCCTTGATATTACGTCGGTCGAACTGAAACTCACATTCTCCACTTTGCATTATGGACATCATGGTATCAACAATGTCTTTGGCCTGCTCAGGACGATCCCCTGCTCGAACATGGTCTTCTATAACCTTCTCAAAGAAAACATCAAAAACTTTTGCGAGTACCTTCATCTTCCTTGTCAGCCCTTGAAGATCCAAGACTCCAAGGAAAGGAAGGTAATCACCCAAGTTGGGAGCTCCTAATAGTGGTATCACTTCTTGGAGCACACCTTTGAAGCCTCTCTCATCTATGTCTTTCTCAGCGTATTTCTTGCCAAACACCAATCTGCAGCTCATCCCTGCCGCTAGGGACGAGACCTTGGCACTAAGATCAACAGCAGCGTGTAGTCTGGAAGCTTCCTTGAGGGATTCAACAAAAAGACCGAGCTCTTCCCTTCTCATAGGCCGGAAGGAATTGATCTTAAGGGGGCTGAGCAGCTCTATGGTGCATAGCTTGCGCATGTTCCGCCAATACGATCCGTAAGCGCCAAATGCGAGATTCCTCTGATCCCATGAGAGATACTTAGCAGCCTCGTGAGGTGGTCTGCTGGCAAAAACAAGGTCATGCGTCTTGAGGAAAAGCTCAGCTGCCTCAGGAGATGAAACGATGATGTTTGGAACGAACCCAAATCGCATGTACATAATGGGGCCGTGGTCTTTGGCAATCCTTTGCAGATCTTGGTGAGGATTCTTCCCCAGCATGTGTAGATTTCCCAGAATAGGGATCCCTTTTGGACCGGGAGGCAGCTTCTTCCTCCTCCTCGTAGCCAACGAAGCCAAAGAACCAGCAAAAATGGCCATAACCGTAAGCCAAAACCAAGTGAGTTCCATTTTTTTTTTTTTTGCTAAAGTTACTGTGTGATTGAGGATTGATACAATCTCTGAGTTGCTTGTTTGAATGGATTTATAGATGTGTGTTTCCATTCATATCATTTCTGCTACGTCTTTTCCATGTATATGAAGTTAATGTTATTGTGGGCTTGCCTACCATCTTTTAATGTCTAGTGATCCTTCTACTTCTTCGTACAAATTAATTATTATGTACTTCTTCGAGCATCCTAAGGTTATTTAAGCTTAATCAGGCTTAATCGATCATTCTAGTTGTTAACTCAACATACAAGGCTCACACACTCGGTATGAATACACACAGAGAGAACACACTAATTTGATGCAGAGAGAGTAGTTTCTTGGAGAAAAGGGAATTCTCTTTGTTGATTGAATACTAACTACAAGATACAAGTAAAACTACTATTTAATTAGTTGAAACAAAATGGTAACTGCTCCTAATCGAATTGGAGCCAAGAATCAAGAACTAGAGCTTTAACAGCTCATACCCTAACATAATAACTAACTCTAACGGCTAGTTTCTGATTCTCTCTTTTATCCTTTAATTCTTCATGTTTAGAGCTGAGTGTGGACTCATTTCTTACAATTCTCCACCTGAGTACACACTTTAGTTCTTGCCGCAAACCTTGATAGCTCCTTGTAATGATCAAACTAGTCTCTTCCTAGAGACTTGGTGAGCATGTCAGCTGGATTGTGCAAGGTGTCAATCTTGACCACCTTCACTCTTCGCTTCTCAGTCTCTTCTCTGATTAAATGTAGTCTCGCATCTATGTGATTACTACTCTCATGAAAATACTGATGTCTAGCTAAGCACAGAGCTGAACTACTGTCACAATGGACAACCATGATTTTCTGATCAAAACCAAAATCTGAAATAACACCATGAATCCAAAAGCTATCTTGCACAGCTGATGTTAGGCCATATATTCTGCCTCTGTTGTTGATAAGGCAGCAACATTCTGTCTGACTTCCAACTAACCACTGGTCCAAACATAGAAACAAATAGCCAGCTTGAGACTTTCTATTATCAAGATTAGTAGCATAATCTGCATTACAGTAGCCCACCACTACTTCCTCACCCTCCTTATACGCTTGTTTGAATAGATTTATAGATGTGTGTTTTCATTCATATAAATTCTGCTACGTCTTTTCCATGTCTATGGATTTAATATTATTGTGGGCTTGCCTACCATCTTTTAATGTCTAGTTAGTAGTCATCCATCTACTTCGTACAAATTAATTATTATATACTTCTTCTAGCATCTTAAGGTTATTTAAGCTTAATCAGGCCTAATCGATGATTCTAATTGAAATTTGTGTTTGAACTAATACATTGATAGTCTTGATCTCAACTACCAAATGAATTTGGGTTAATAAATTGTTGCATAGAAAGGGGAGAGTGCATGAAAGAGAGATTGTATGTAATGTGAGTGTATATATGTGGAGAAGAAGAGTGAAAGTATGCGTGGAAGAGTTAGGTAACGAAAATACCGTCTATAGTCAATAGTCTTGTTTTTCACTTTGGGTCGTCGCTGGTCACTCTGATATATAAAAAAAATTATGAAGAAGACAACGTCAACCAATACCATTTGAGATTTTGTAACTTTAATTTGTGAAACTACAATTTTACCCTGCATTAATGTTTTAAAGGAAAAATTTTATTCTCATTTCGTTCATTTGCTCTTATGGATTCATCTCCCTCCAAAATTATTTTCTAGAACGCCATTGGTTGATATTGACATAGATCAAATTTATCAAATCATTTGTTCCATTTTTATGGATTACATGAAAAATAAGTAAGTTAGGAATATGTAAACTAGCTAACTGACAAACAAATTCCTAAATCAAACTATACATTAAACAACAAAACTAATACCCCTCTGCCCCCTCTGTCCCACTTTAGGAGCAACACTAGAGAACAAAACTAATATTTCTTGTAGCGAATACTCAAGAAGAAAAAACAATCAATTTTAGGTGCAAAATTAATAAACCATCAATTTTAGGTGCAATAGTAATAAACTAATTATTTATTGTTTTTACACTAACGTAACTGAACTAGCTTCGGAAATTGAAAATTACGCAGAAGGTGATTGGAGTTGATAATAACAAAATATTAATGTTTCTATTAGGTGAAATAATAAATGGACCTAATATGGCTGTGTCTTAAATCTTAAAGTAATTTTTTGCATAATTATATTTTGTGTTGCCACTATTTATGGGCGGCTTTGCAACTTGTGCTTGGAAAATACTAATACTTACAATCTAAGTTTTAAATTTGTGGAAAAACTAAAATCATACTTACTGGGTAGTGTTATATTACTAACTCATAACTTAATTGCTAACTACAACTAAATAATAGCGTCATTAGATATTCAAATTTAGGGCTTAAAATCATTAATCCCTAAATGTCAATACGATCAACGAAAAACGTCAACAAGGCCATAAGATTAATTCCAAAAAATATCAATAGGGGTATTAATGTCAATTAACTACATATTTAGTTATAACTAACTTTTAAAAGAAATCCCAAAACTTTAAATTCATATAACATATATCAAATTAAAGATAATTTCATAAGGATTCCTACGATATCCTATATGCATATGTTCCGATGTCAAAATTTGAAAAAATTTCGAAAATTTTTAATTTTTTCGTACAAGCAAAAATGTCAACATATTATATAAAATATGTCAATATAATACATGTAGAATGTCAATATAAGTAATGGGTTAACATTCTTAAAGCATTGTGTTGACATTCTCAAAGCATTGTGTTGATATTTTCGAAACACTATATTGACATTTTCATCCAAAACCCTAATTTGGAGTTTTTTTTATCTTTTTTTATTTTATTAATAAAAACGAAAATTACACCTGGCAAATTGTAGACCACACTTTTTCTAAAATCCTATGACCTTAAATTAGTTATAGTTAACAATTAAATGGTGAGTTAGCAATTGATCACTCCCTCATACTTACTACTGTATAAAAGATTAAAGTTGTGAAGTTTATGATCAATTGTTCAAATATTTAATTAACACGTCACCGAGCTAAATTATCTTATATTTTGGGGATGGGGAGTGATCAATTGCTAACTCATCATTTAATTGCTAACTACAACTAATTTAAGGCCATAGGATTTTAGAAAACGTGTGGTCTACAATTTGCCACGTGTAATTTTTTGTTTTTACTAATTAAATCGAAAAAGATAAAAAAAAACTTCAAATTAGGGTTTTGGATGAAAATGTCAATATAGTGTTCCGAAAATTTCAACTCAATGCTTTGTGAATGTGAACACAATGCTTTAAGAATGTTAACGCATTGCTTATATTGACATTCTACATGTATTATATTGACATATTTTATATAGTATGTTGACATAGAGGTGGCAAATCGTGCGTGTCGGGTCGTTATCGTGTCGACACGATAACGACACGAACACGATAACAACAAACACGAACACGACCCGTTAAGAAAACCTCAAACACGAACACGAACACGACCCGCTACCCTCAGACACGAACACGACACGAACCCATTAACGACACGAACCGTTTCGGGTCAACACGACACGAACACGACACAAACCCATTAATGACACGAAAATAAGTATTAAAAAATGAAAATAATAAGAATAATAATATTAAAATATTATGTGTTAATAAGAATAATAATATTAAAATATTATGTGCTAACGGATAACACGAACACGACACGAACACGACACGAACACGCATTGTTAACGGATAACACGAACCCGACACGAACACGACACGAAATTTCCGTGTCCTTAATGGGTCGACCCGATAAGGACACGAACACGATAAGCTCTGACCCAAACCCATTAATTTCGTGCCGGTTCGTGTCGTGTTATCGTGTCGTGTCAAAAATTGTCAGCCCTATGTTGGCATTTCTGTTTGTACGAAAAAATTAAAAAATTTCGAATTTTTTTTTTTTTCAAATTTTGACGTCGGAACATATGCATGTATGATATCGTTGGAATCCTTATGAAATTATCTTTAATTTGATATATGTTATATGAATTTAAAGTGTTGAGATTTCTTTTAAAAGTTAGTTATAACTAAACATGTAGTTAATTGACATTAATACCCCGGTTGATATATTTTGGAATTAATCTTATGGCCTTATTGACGTTTTTCGTTGATCGTATTGACATTTAGAGCAACTCCAAGGGGGAAGGTAAATGAGAAGGTAATATACCTTTTTCAATTTTGAGGAGGTATCTTTACCTCTCCATGGAAGAGAAGGTAAAATAGAAAAATTGTTTTTGAGATTGGCGGGAGAGAGCAGCGGCAAAATCTCAACAATAAAATGTTGGCGGGAGATAGAAGCAGCAAAATCTTCGCCTTCAAATATCTTCGTCAGGATACAACCCTCTCTCCTGTAAGAACAACTCGAGCAATGGGAACACCAGATGCATGTCCCGATTAGGTGCTATCCGCGGCCTCAGGTCATACTTCGACGCCATGGTCTCCGATTACTGAGTGATGCGGTGGCGGCGGTGGGAACCCTTCATTGATGCTGGAACTAAAATTGGGAACTAGGGTTTTCGCAGTAATATGGAATAGCAACAAAAAAAATATATCAAAATTTAAGTGGTCCTCTAAAAAAGAGCAACGCAATAGATTAATTTAGTTATATGGCCCTGGGCTTTTGTTATTAAAATTTATTTTTGAAACTAACATTTTAGAAAATAATCTTTTACCTTTTCAATATACCTTTTATCCTTGGAGTTGATTACTTTTTGGGAATGTATATTGCACTTTTTGGGAAGGTATAACCATGATATACCCTTTTTATTTACCTCCCCCCCTTGGAGTTGCTCTTAGGGATTAATGATCTAAGCCCTTAATTTGAATATCTAATGGCTATTATTTAGTTGTAGTTAGCAATTAAGTTATGAGTTAGCAATATAACACTCTCAATTTGGGGATAGTCGAAAATTAGCAAAACAATATAAATGTCACATTATATAATTATAAAACTTATAATTACATCTCATATTCTATTAACTCATAGCCTGGCTGTGAGTACTTATTTAGCTTATCTTACTTTGCTTCTATATAGATTGCTTTTAGGAAGCAAATTTTTACAAGTTTGCTTCAAATACTAGTTCTGCAACCGAAATGTAGGGATTGCCATGAGATGATTGACCCTTGAAACAACAAGGCCAAATTCCTCATTCATGTCTAGCTCGTTTGGCGACATATCATTTGGGAGCTGCCAATCGAAGCAGTGGACTAACTGTGACACGATCAGTCGAACTTGGATGAGCCCCAGTTGGATACCGGGGCAACCTCTCCTCCCAGCGCCAAATGGGAGGAGCTGGAAATGTTTTCCTCTAACATCGATGTCACTGCCAGTGAACCTCTCCGGAATGAACATCTCCGGATCAGTCCATACATTTGGATCGCGCCCAATTGCATATGTGTTGATGAGTATTCTTGAATCTTTCGTTATGTCATAGCCATTAACCTTGCTGTCTTCCCTGGAATAGTGAGGTATCAACAGCGGAGCCACTGGATGCAGCCTAAAGCTTTCCTTTACAACCATGTCGAGATATTCGAGTTGGTCCAGGTCAGACTCCTCCACCATCCTCTTTAATCCCACAACTTGTTCCAACTCTTTCTGTAGTTTCTTCATAACTGTTGGATTTCTCATCAGTTCGGAGAGCATCCACTCAACTGATGCTGCTGATGTATCCATTGAGGCTAGGAGCAAATCCTGCAAATGAAATTCATCATCAACTAATGTTTATCCAAACAAGATGAAGAATTATTCTTTGGACCATGTGCTTACCAGCATAATGGCCTTGATGTTACGTCTGTCAAACTGAAATTCAGATTCTCCACGTTGCATTATGGACATCATGGTATCAACAATATCTTTGGCCTGCTCAGGACGGTCCCCTGCTCGAACATGGTCTTCTATAACTCTCTCAAAGAAATCATCAAATACTTTTGCGACTGCCTTCATCCTCCTTGTCAGCCCTTGCAGATCCAAGACTCCAAGGAAAGGAAGGTAATCACCCAAATTGGGAGCCGCTATTAGTTTCATCACCTCTTGGATCACACCTTTGAAGCCTCTCTCATCTATGTCTTTCTCAGCGTATTTCTTGCCAAACACCAATCTGCAGCTCATCCCTGCCGCTAGGGACGAGACCTTGGCACTAAGATCGACAGCAGCGTGTAGTCTGGAAGCTTCCGTGAGGGATTCAACAAAAAGACCGAGCTCTTCCCTTCTCATAGGCCGGAAAGAATTGATCTTGAGGTTGCTGAGCAGCTCTAAGGTGCATAGCTTGCGCATGTTCCGCCAATACGATCCGTAAGCCCCAAATGCCAGATTCCTCTGATCCCATGAGAGATACTTAGAAGCCTGATGAGGTGGTCTGCTGGCAAAAACAAGATCGTGTGTTTTGAGGAAAAGCTCAGCTGCCTCAGGAGATGAAACGATGATGTTTGGAACGAACCCAAATCGCATGTACATAATCGGGCCGTGATCTTTGGCAATCCTGTGCAGGTCATGGTGAGGATTCTTCCCCAGCATGTGTAGATGTCCCAGAATAGGGATCCCTTTTGGACCTGGAGGCAGCTTCTTCTTTGTCCTAGTTGCCAACGAAGCCAAAGAACCAGCTAAAATGGCCACGGCCATAAGCCAAAACCAAGTAAGTTCCATTGTTTTTGCTAAAGTTATTGTGTGATTGAGGGTTGATACAATAAACTAGTTTCAATGGATTTAATATGGGCTTGCTTACCATCTTTTTATGTCTATCTACTTCTTCGTAAAGTAAGAGAGAAAAATAAAGTAGAGAGAAAGATGTTTCCATTTTTAGTAATGGGTCAACTTGGTTTGAACAAACACCAAAATGGAAAGTGAGTCATCTTTAATGGGATGATTGTTTTGATCGTCTCAACTTATTTGAGATGATTGTTTTGACCGTGTAATTTAAAAATTGATATTTAAAGGTTACGGAGTAAACTATAAAATAAAATAAAGTAGGAGAGGGAAAGAAAAATAGATAAGATAATACTCCTTCCACTCCGTACCATTAGAAATGCACTCTTTCCTTTTTAGTTTGTCCTATAAGAATATTCACTTTCTAATTTTAGAAACTCTTCTCTCTAATAAGATGAGACCTATTTTCCACTAACAATATATTAATTACTTTTTCTCTCTACCTCTCTCTTTCTTTACCAATTTTGCATTAAAACTCGTACTGAACCCAAAGTGCATATTCTTTTGGGATGGGGGAGTAGAGTTTTTGCAAAAAAAAGAAATAGTGCAAGTAGTTTGGGATGTCCTGAAATGGAATACGGTTTTAGTAGTTTGGGACGGAGTGAGTAATTATTACTCCCTCCGTCCGTGAAATGTTGTCTAGTTTTTCCACTTTGATTCGTCCGTGAAATGTTGTCCAATTTATTTATTTTTTCATTTTTTGGTAAATGGACTTTATTGTCCACTAACTCATTACATTCACATCTTATTATAAAACTACTTCCTCCGTCCCACGTTACTTAAATCGTTTCTTTTCGGCACGAGATTTAAGAAAGTTGTGTTGAGTGAGTTGAATAAAGTATAATAAAGTAGAGAGACTAAAGTAAAAGAAAGAATAAAGTAGGTGTGATTAGATATTTTGTTTTTAGCCATAAAAAGAAATGATTCAAGTAACTTGGAACAACCTAAAATGTAATACGACTCCAAGTAACTTGGGACAGAGGGAGTAATATATAAATGTGGGACTTGCATTCCACTAACTTTTTGAACTTATTTTTTTCATATTTCTTAGAATCCGTGTCTAGTCAAACTTGGATAATATTTTGCGGACGAAAGAAGTATACAAATTTTTTATTGTAATTATTATGTCGAGCTTTTTCGAACTAATTTTTTAATTATTTTTTATCTTTATCTATCCCTATTTTACTAATTTTGTCTGCAAATGGAAAGGTTGAAAATATTAGGCATTAAGGTTTTTTTAATCCAAAAATTAAAGTTAAAATAGTAACATTGGACTCGAAGATTGTTCGGGGATAGAATACAATTATTAAATTTTCAAATAAATCACCTAATGGTTCCTTTTCAACCTTAAAATCATCGAAAATTCTGATTAGAGAATTCTTAATTTGACTTGGAATAGTAATCTATGGATGATTTATCCATTTCTTTATGTATGAATGGAGAAGAAAAAACGATTACGGATATGCTTCAATTATTTTCTTCCAATGAATGTTCGGGGATAGAATACAATTATTAAAATTTTCAAATTAAATCACCTAATGGTTCCTATCAACCTTAAAATCATCGATAATTCTGATTAGAGGATTCCAAATTTGACTTGGAATAGTACTCTATGGATTATTGATATATGAATGGAGAAGAAAAAACGATTAGGGATATGCTTCAATTATTCATCGTATAATATGTTTATACAAAATTAACTAAAAGCAAGCTACTACTCCATCTGTCCCCGATTAAGTATCGTATTTTATCATTTTCATCTGTCCTTTATTAAAAATTTTATTTCACTTTAATCATGAATAGTAAATAAGTCTCATATTCCATATTCTACTTATGTTTTATTATAAAATAAATACTCTGTATATATAATGAAACTTATATTTCATTAACATATTAATATTAAATCTTTAGACTCTCCTATTTCAAGACACCGTCTTTGACTATAAAGATTAATGAAGTACTATTGCAATAAATGCAATGGAATGAAATTGACAATAGAAATTTGTGAAATTTGTGTTTGCCCTACACAGTGGAAGATTTTTTCGTGACTTCGGTCTCCATGGTTTTCTTTTATTTAAGTTTTCACGTAAAAATTTATATTTCATGTTTTATATTCTATACCAAATTTATTTTCTTGATTTGGTTTAAAATTAAAACATAAACTATTCCACAAAATCTTTGTTTACAATTTATTAGTTCTCTGTACAATCTATTTTACTAGTTCTCTGTACATAGTCGTACATACTTCCTTTGTCCCAAGTGACCAACTTTTCATTTTGGATTATTGCATAAGTGATTGATTTTTTATTTTTTTTTGCAAAAACCACTATCTTTATCTCTTTACTTTATTCACTATTTCCTATTTAATTATCTCTTTCTTAGTACTTTTTTCTCTTTATATCTCATATTTTTTCTTCTCTCATACTTTATTCTTTTCACTTAACTCAATAAATATAATTTTCTTAAATCCCGTGCTAAAAAACTCTTCACTTATAGTGGGAGGCTGGGAGTATAAATGAAGTTACTTAGGTAAATACGAATCTCCCTGAATAAGGAAAATCGAAAATGCACAAATAATAATATGAATAAGAGTAAAGATCAATAAGTGAAACAAAACTATATATGGTAACTATTTTGACGGGTAGAAGAGAGAGAGGGAGAAAGAGCATATAAGTTGTAACCTGGTGTGAACATATGTTATGGAAGATGATGATTCACACCAAATTGAATCTCATACCTTAATCTTAGATGAATAATTATATAATAAAATGACAGTTACTTCTAACTAAAATAAGTCAAAATAATTTCACAATTCAATTGTAAATGAATAATCATTGACAACCACATAAAACTAAGCTAATTTTGTGAATCTTATTGAATCTCTAAACCGTCACAACATGAACTTTAAACTCATGATATGTGATTGATCGGTTAAGAAAACTAAATGAAATTCTCGTGTTGAATAACATTCAAATTTAGGACCAAACCACATAAAACTAAGCTAATTTTGTGAATCTTATTGAATCTCTAAACCGTCACAACATGAACTTAAAACTCATGATATGTGATTGATCGGTTAAAAAAACTAAATGCAATTCTCGTGTTGAATGACATTTAAATTTAGGACCACAAAATCATTCTCAAAGGTTATGAACCATATAATGAATCAAAAGATTTTATGTACTATACAATATTATGTCTCTCTTTTTGTTGTTTACAATAAAAAAATTATACTCCACTTTCTGTACATGTCTTGTTTATCTAGCTATGGAACTCACTAAAATTACTATTTAAATAATTATGGAGTACCATTTTAATTAATCGTGATCTTATTACTCTTTTATATAATCATTTATGCAATGTTATTGACTTAGTTTTGAAATTGAATCACTAAGGTTATGAAGACAGGTCAATGTGGTCATGATTCATGGATATTCATTCTTTAAGTTTATGATTAATTAATTCGAAAAGCATCATTACATGTGACAATTATTGAATTTGATGCTAACAAAAACATGTGATGATTGTGATCACATTAAAAACTGATTTTTTTATGCATTTCATGAATCATGATATTATACTTTAATTAAAGATTAGACAAAATAGATGGAAACTAATATCTGAAATTCATGAACCATGAATAGAAAAATGTTGATCTGAGTAGATGGGAGTGTTAAAGGAATCTTTTTTTGGATGGGGTTGGTGGAATCTGATCAAGCTCCACCTCAACAAATCCCCAATTCCTATATAAATCACACTCTTCACTCCTAAACTATGAAAATCATCATCCATGGGGATTGAAAGGAAGCTTTTAATTGGGGCAAGGCGCTGCCTTTCCACCTCTAATGTCGGACTTCAACGCGCCGCCGCTCCTCCCTCTCTGCCGCCTTTTGACTACGATCCCAAGCCCTACGACGGCCCCCGAGCTGATGAGGTCTTCGAGAAGCGAAAGCGATTCTTGGGCCCCTCCCTTTTCCACTACTACCAGAAGCCTGTAAGCCCTTCTTTCTTGAATTAGGATTTTGAGTTGCATATATGTTTCCATCAATTGATTGATTGATTGATTTTAGGATGTTGTGAATTGATTGTAGTAGTAGTAGGGATTGGATGGATTTGGGATTTTTGGATGTTGTAATGAATTTCAGTTCATTTGCTTTTCAGTAGGGAATGTAGTTTGAAGTAAAGATTGTGTTTTTTTGGGTCAAATTGTGATCTTTGTGAGATTGTGTGTGTGAGATTGGCTCTAGTGGTATTGGTGGTGATGGGTGCTGTTGTTGTATCTTTGGATTGGGACAGTTGAATATAGTTGAAGGGAAGATGCAGTACTTGTTTGATGAAAATGGAAGGCGCTATCTCGATGCGTTTGCAGGCATTGTGACAGTGTCTTGTGGCCATTGCCATCCGGACATCCTCAATGCGATTGTCGAGCAAAGCAGGCTTCTTCAGCACGCCACCACGATATACCTACATCACGCCATTGGTGATTTTGCAGAGGCGCTAGCATCTAAAATGCCCGGAAATCTGAAGGTAATCCCAATCATCCGGATTTTGTGTAAAGGTGCCTAAATCAATGTATAAGACATGTTTTGTAGTTTACTAGTTTAGTCGTCTGAAACATATGTGATTTATGGAATGTGAATAGCTTTATTCCTCAATTCAACCATTGTTGATGTTTTGCTATATTATGTCTTATGGATAATGTCTAAAATCTTCGTGGTATCATTGGCATGCTCACTTGTGCCATTGACATGTACTTTCGATAAAATTCTTCTTGGGATGCAGGTTGTGTATTTTGTAAATTCAGGGACTGAAGCCAACGAGCTTGCTATGCTGATGGCTCGACTGTACAGTGGAAACCTTGGCATGATTGCATTGAGGAATGCATACCATGGTGGAAGTTCTAATACGATAGGGTTGACGGCTCTCAACACGTGGAAGTATCCTATTCCTCAGGTTTGTTGTTAATCCCAGGTTAACTATGTCCTTTTTCAACGAAATAGTTCTCTGTGTTTTTATGACAAATTGGGACCTTAGAGCAAATATGCTACTATATGTGGATGCATTTGACCATTGTTTTGTAGTGTAATCGGACTTTATTGATTATGCTTCCTTCATAAAAGCCAATCTGTATTTAATAACTTGAGTAGTTATGCACCTTCAGAAACCAGATTGCTCATATATGCATCTTTCTTCGCTTCAGTGTCATGTCCACAATGTATTGCATTAGCTGTCTATCTCGATTTATTGAATTCATTGTTTTCACAAACTTGATAGGGTGAGATTCATCATGTTATGAACCCAAACCCATATCGTGGAGTGTTTGGCTCTGATGGCAAGCGCTATGCTGACGAGGTACAAGACCACATCGATCACGGAACATCAGGAAAAGTCGCTGGGTTTATTGCAGAGACGATTCAGGTTGGTTACATCCGATAATACCAAGCATCAACCCTTCTTTACAGCCTCGGTTCTAACTATAGTTCGTTCCTGATAACAGGGTGTTGGTGGAGCAGTCGAGTTAGCCCCTGGATACTTAAAATCGGTCTATGACATTATCCGTAAAGCTGGTGGTGTCTGTATTGCTGATGAGGTGCAAACTGGCTTTGGCCGGACAGGAAGCCACTATTGGGGGTTTGAGACGCAGGGAGTCGTTCCTGATATAGTCACTATGGCCAAGGTCTGTAAATCGGAAGATCTTATCTCTACCTCTTTTCTATTCGACTAACTATTGTCATTTCAAAAACGCAGGGCATAGGTAACGGTCTTCCACTCGGAGCAGTGGTAACAACTCCCGAAATCGCAAGCGTACTGTCTCAGAAAATACAGTTCAACACATTCGGGGGCAACCCAGTCTGCTCGGCTGGTGGACTAGCAGTGCTGCAAGTTCTTGAAAAGGAGAAACGCCAGCGGCACTGTGCGGAGGTTGGCTCTCACATGCTCGGGCGCCTCAGAGAACTGCAACAAAAGCACGATAGTAGGTTCCCTTCACCACTCTGTCGTAAGATTTTCTCATGTGCTGATGCTTATTTGCCATTCTGTAGTAATCGGGGACGTGAGGGGAAGCGGCTTAATGGTGGGGATAGAACTCGTGTCTGACCGGGAGAAGAAGACACCCGCCAAGGCAGAAACTGCTGTTCTATTTGAAAGCCTTAGAGGTTGGTTTGCACTAACTTGTTGATAGATAGGACGCGATGAGTTATGCTAATGAAACGAGTTTTTTGGTGGCTGTAGAGCTCGGGATCTTGGTCGGGAAAGGCGGGCTTCATGGGAATGTTTTCAGGATAAAGCCACCAATGTGTTTTGGCAAAGATGATGCTGGTTAGTCTCTCTCTCTCTCTCCCTCCCTCTCTATTTCTGTTGGATTTGTGATGGAGTTTTGAGATGATGGAATTGATGCAGATTTCTTGGTGGATGGACTGGACTATGCCATGTCCAAGCTCTGAAACTGGATTGTGTTCAATCTAATCTCACTTTTGTGAAAAAATAAACTTGTTTGGCTTATGTTTCATCTTTCAACTGTTTGTTCTTTGTTGAAGAGATTGTTCAAGTTGTTTGAATTTTCTTCTTATAAGTTTGCAGCTTTCTCTTGTAGTAGTAATTGTTATGCTCAATTTTCTCTAAAGACAAAGTAAACGAAGGAAATAAAAAGGCCAAAACAGAACTAGTTTTGGTGGTTCACACTTTTATTTAAAGGTTATTGGAGCCTAATATCATGAAACATTTCAACAATTTATTTTTGACGAACTTTTAAACTTGGCATGTAATATAACGAACTTAAATAGTTGTTGAATTTTCCAACCAGCGATAGAATTTGGCTACATTAAAATGAAATGGATAAACATATTTGGCTTTAGATACTTTGTAATCATGCCACTATCATTTTTTTCAGCGGTAACAGTATCTGATGCGATGGCGAATGAGATATGGCCATATTCTATTGCCGCTGGAAAAAATTCAATTCACTATCTTAGTTTGTGATATTATACATCAAGTTTAAAGTTTATGTTAAAAAAACAACTTTGTTGAAAAGTTCACCCTTATTTAGATGTCATATTTCTATTTTCATTGGAAAATCTCCCACAAAAGAAATCCACATACTGAATCAAGACATAAAAAGAAAATGTAAAATGAAGTTGCTTTATTTTACACTCTAAATTTACATACTGAATTCCAGACATAAATATACCTTTAAACAAAACAAAAATTATACTCATAAGCAAAAAAAATTAATGTGACACACACTTCCTCCTGATAAATCATCTAATTATATTTACAAATCTTCTATCACAGGAAGCATACCAAAAATGTGCACACAAACATTACGCTAGCTAAATATACACACCACCACATAGGTGATGACAGCTCCGGCAAACTACGACGACTCACGAGGCCGCGACGACCAAAGCGAGCTCAACGCCCGGAGACGTTGAAAGTACTCGCCCAACGCAAGAAGCCCCCGAGCTGCCTGCCGGGTGGTCAGGATCCGCGAAATCTGCTGCAGAGTTTCCTGCCTCAGATGGTCTGCCTGTTTTCCATCATCAAATTTTCAATACGAATTTTTTCGTCGTCGAGGCTAAGGCATTCCAGAATCGAAAAAGGTGTCATGCACGTTACCTGGCCGACGAACCTGACCAGATCATCCAACTTCTCGATGGCAGCACCGACCTGCGGGAGGTAATTCCCTTCACCGAGCTGTTTGGCTATTGCTGCCCCGAGAATTTGGTGGAGCCGGTCCATCCCCTGTGATAACGCGTCTTCTGCTTGCTGACACGATTGCGCGAGATTTCCAAGATCCAGACGTTGTTGCTCGGTTAACGGCTCCAAATGTGGTAACAGAACCTGAGCAACAAACCATATGAATTCTTCGATTTAGAACCATCAACGATTAATGACCACTCGACTTTTTAAAATGTTCGTCCCGGAAAAGAAAGAAGGATTACCTTTAGAAGCTCAGAAGGCCGAAATCCGCCAATCCAGAAGAAAAAGCGCTCGCCCGAGGTTTTCCACATGCCAGACATGAGATAGAAAACATCGATCTTCGCAGCTGTGGCTTTCATTTTGAAAAGATCGAAATAGTGCCTAAGTCCTCCGTCAACGAATATTCGCAGCTCCACATCTCCCATTTCTGGCGAATTCAAAGCATTCCTCAGATCAGCTAGCTGCCTATCTTGCTCTTCCACCCAGTGTCCATACTCGAGTTCGAACGTAGCAATGCCTGCAAAGCAATGAAGCTATAACAGACTAATATTTGTATCAATCCCCTTTTTGCAATCAAACGAACGATAATTTATACGTCACAGAGAATAAGAACTTGGATACGTTTAATAGATCGATTTTCCAGAATACAGATAACATAGAATCGATTTTTGTCTTCTATACTAATGTTTATACATTTAAAGGATGGATGAATCGCATGCGACTAAACGAACCTGGATTCATACTGCCAGCATAAGATAGCGGACTAGCGTCTAAAGCACTTCCAGTGTACATCCCCTGCAGCAGTAAGCACCTTCTATTAACGCGTCGTCAAAAGTAAATACACGGTAAAGTAATTACGCCTGTTTACCTGTTGCCGGGCTCGGCCAAGCTCTTGCTCTAACTGAATTAGTCTTAGTTTACTGCTTTCTAACTGCTGAACATAGGCCTGCAACCAAATTGCAAGTTAGCTCCAAAATCAAGAGGTAAGCTCCTTTTCATCAACGAGCATCGTACCTTTTTCCTTAGACGACTTTTACGAGCAGCCTCACGGTTCTGTGCTAGACGCCTCAATACCTACAACGTTAACTCCAGTTTATCACCACTATTAAGAACATTTAATGAAATGAGAATCGGGAAATGCAGATATCGAGATTTTGGAATGAGATATGCATAAGAAAAGTGCCATTTATCAGGGAAATGTAGACTATACACTTTAACCAAACGAACGAGTGCAGCGGATATGTACCTTATCCGGTGGTTTACTTGCTTCTTGGTCGTATTTATTCGAATGTCCAACGGTTCCATGTGAAGTATCCTCTGACTAGACGCATACGGAAACAAAACAAGTTAGCCAACAAGTTTACAGACACGAGCTACTGTTTTTGTCAATCGTACCTGATTGTCTAGTTTGGGGTCGACCTCCAGAATCATCGGTGGGGATGCATCGAGACAGTTTGTACCTTTAAAATCTCCCCACATACTCATTTGATGGATTGGCTCGTATATCCCCATCCGTCTTGATGGAACGAATTGCGTGGACGTAGAATTCATCATCGTTGGCTGTTTAACGAAGCCAAGAAACGGAACGGAATCAGCCACTCAAGTCGAATATCACATGTCATTAGTCACACAAGAAGGAAGAAGCCATCAAAGTTGAACAGAATTGGATAGCACAAAACATGTAATCAAGCAATCACATTCATTGCATTATAAGACAAGGCAGAAACTCCAAAATCAAGAACTTGAGTGGAAACTACTTTATCATAATGCACAAGGTAGATATTGAATTCAGATTCCACATATCTAATCTATTTTAAATCAATTAATGATCTCAAGAATCTCATTCACAAAATCACAAACAGCATCTGATCCTCACACCTTTTGTGGAAATCAATAATTGAAAACAAACTTATGCAAGTTTAACTCAGCATCTCAAATTGATGATCAAATCAAACATCAAAGCAGTGATAAAAATTGAATCTTGCAATTACAAAGCTCAATAGAGAAGCTAACAAACACCAAAACATACTTGTATTATTGTCTGTGTGAAGGTCAACAAGAGCTAAATTTTGTCAACAAAAGAGAAATTCTTGATCTTGGTTAAAAACCATAGCTTGAAATCCTCTCTATCATGAGAGAAAAAAGTCAAATAAATCAAGAAAAAAAGGATCTTTGAAATGGAAACTTGAGAAAAAAAGAGAACAAATATCAAGAATCTGGTATTGGAAGACAACATGAGGTTCCAGGCTATATTCCTCCCACCCCATTTATCAAATTTTAAATTCTTGAAGATGCAAAAAAAATTATGATTAAACAAAGACTGACCTTTTATTGGAGAGGAGAAAGAGCCCACAATTAGAATAAGCTTAAGCTCAACAAGAAGCAGCAGCCCTCTCTCTCTCTTCAAGCAAGTGAGACTAAATTAAGCTTATTCAAGAATCAAGACTCCATTTTTATTACATGCTGAAGAAGGAGGGGCAGCAGAAAGAGAATATGAATATGATTGTGAACGCAATAGCTATTGGTTTTCAAATTATAATTATATTTAAATAGGAAATCAACTATTCTATTAGTGTGAAGGAATATTATACTACTAGTAGAAGTAATTTGCAGTTAGTGTGTGTGTGTGTGTGTTTATCGTGATGTACAGTAAAATAGATGAGGATTGAGGAGAGAGTAAGGGAATGGAAATTTAATTGGTTAGATTTCCACTAAGAAAGTAACAAAAGTATGTGTATTTGTATTGTAGTATAGAAGTATTGTAATGTGTAATGGTTACACTGTGAATATGCGCACCAGGTCACCCTCACTACATATGTTCATTCGCCCCTCTTGACCTCATCATCCACCTCCCTTACCCCCCCAACCCCCCCACCCACCCAACACCACCAACGACAATTTAATCTACAAATATTAAATAAATGAAAATTTCCGGGATTTTTGTAGAAATTTGGATTTATTTGAAGGTAAGGTCTATGTTGTGTTGATATTTGATAAAATTAAAAATTGAAGGTATTGAACCCCTATTTGGCTCAAGCTCAATTAGGGTATCTTGAGGTATTTAGATTAGATGAATTATTCGATTATAGTAGAAAAAAAATGGGTTGCTTTGCTTTGTCAAAATAGACTAATAAATAGTATTTCAGTTGTCTCATAAGTTGCAGTGCTATTTTTATTTTATTCCATTTCAACTCAAAGTCTTAAAGTGTAATCGATTTGTCAAAGAAATTCTCAACCTGACACGAACTAGACATACTAATTTCAAATTCGAACACGATCCGCAAATAACACGAACTTGTTAACAATATATCGTCACGCTCCTTCTTACTCCAAAAAAGCCTAATTTAGCTGTTCAATTAATAATTAACATACTAATTGATTCACTATTCCCAAAAAAAAAAATTATAAATCAAAATCGACTAATCAACAATTCAATCAACTTGCAATTCATTAACCATAATTCAATTCTTTTTGAGCTGGTTTAAGCATAATATTTTCATAAAGGAGTTTATGGATGTTCAATAGAAGATTTGATCTTTAAAAAGGCTCGTGTATGATTCTATCCAAAACATTGATATTTCAAAAATTGAACATATTGTATTAGCACATAAGCCAGAAAGCTGTTAGGTCAGAGTCTTTGCATTAATCAATTTTAAACAAGAAAATTAGATTAAAATTAAGTATGGGTGACCTTTCTTTGAAGTTTGGCAACATCTTTTATTCCTAGCCTAACCCCAACTTTTGCCCTAATGACTCTTCAAATCTTTTAGAGACATAAGTAAACTCATAGTTAGTTGCCACCACGTCTTTGCCTTTATTTCTCTTTATTTAATACTGCAAATTGCAGACATTTTGTTTGTTTCCATATTGACTTAGATCAAATCATTGTGATATTAGATTCATTATCTCACAATTTAAATTGTTTGTGTTCCAACTTTACTCACTCTAGCCAATCAATGGTGAAAATGTATCTCTCCACACAATCGATCGATTAGTCAATCCATTCCAAGATAATTGATGCATTTTTTTCAGCACGAGTCAGATATGTTGAAACTCGGCGAACTATAACATGTTCCTAGAGTTCGATTAACTACCTCATCGTGCTGAAATTTTGATTTAACTATGTTTTAGATGGTTTAATACACCCTTCACTACACCAGTCTATTCAATCAAGAATCATCTAATGTATTTCCTCCTATGCGACAACAATACTAGTATTCGTCATAAACCAATTATCACTTTCCAACATTATTGGGTATTGGTTTGCGAAAAACTCGCACTTACTAATACGTCAAAGTATTGCATAATCAGCCACGCATACTCAATGTTATCCACATAGGTTGAGAAATAACAATAGTCAAGGTATTATACGTCGAGCTTTCTATGATCATTAATCCATCATTATGGATAATTGTGAATATAATTTGTGACTAACTAGCCAAGTAGACCTTATCCAAATGTAAATTTTCACTCACATAATTAAATTAAGGTGGAAAGAGAGTGAGCTAGGGCATATGCAACTTTTTGAACATATCACATGCCAAACAATATCATGGAACAAATGCTTCTTTGTAGCTAGGTAAAAAGTCAATAGAAAGCAAGACACAAAATTTGGGTATTTTAAATCAACCTCATATAGTCATGTATATATCTATAGGTGTCAATCTACTACTGCACTCCAATGATGTTTCTGCTTTTATTCCTTGCATGGAAAATAATTAAATCACAGGTACTAAGTCAAAAGTGGAAAGCTTGAGGAATATAAAAAGAGTCACAAAATTCGTTTTCACTGTTGATGGTGTTAATTTACTGTTCACCATCACTTGAAATCCAACTTAGGTGTCTCACTTTTAATTTTATTTTATTTATTCTTTGTTTTTTTATTTTCTATGCTTTTATTTTTAGTTCTTTATTTTTTCTGTTATTGCGTTATTCATCAATAATCAGATCGGTATTAAATTGCATATTATAGTTTAGGTTGGACTAGGTCAACATAGGACAGTTTTACAGATTTGATAATCAAGGCTACCATTTTATTAATTAGCTGCACATGAGTTAACACGTTCAATTCACTAGCTAGACTTTTCTTGATGTAATAATTAATAAACATTTCTCTAAATCTAATAAACAAAGCAACAAAAGAGGAAATGAGGAACATGAAAATATAATGATTTTTAAAATTAAGTTTGCATATTATTTTGTTGATTAAATATAATACATTTACTAGGGTTAAAGCAAGTACTATTAGTTTATTTTGATCATCTCCATGCATTTTGGTTAAATAATGGTATTTCATTTTCATCCCTTTAAAGCAAGTTTAATCAATTGAAACCAACCTTGTTTTTGGTTCCTTTAAGATTAATATAATAAGAAATGGGATATCTTGTTAAAGCAATAAATAATCTGATTAAGTCTATAATGGATAGAGAGAATTATTTATAATATTTAAATGTCCACCAAATTGCCCTTTTGCTTTTATATATAAGTCTCTATTTCTCCTCGCACGTACGCACGTGTGCACTAGCTAGGTAAAAAGAGGATTACTAAGGAATAGAAACTTCTTTGTGCACTTGCAATTGCAACATTCTTTTTTTATTTGCTTTTTTGGATACTAGAATTGAATGACATCCACAAAATCTAATTGCCTATTTGCCCCAATTGGAATGTACATTAGTAGTGTTTGTCACTGTTTCTTCACACTATTTTGTTTCGATTTAAAATGATGGTTTCAAGACTACTATGCTAAATCTTTTTCTCATAACGAATATTATTTGATTGACCCCATGAAGTATTGTTGTTATTAGGTGTATGAGTGTATCTGTTTTGCTAAGTGGACATCAATCAATGACCTCACTATGTTTCCTAAATCAATTAAAACGATCTATTATAAATAGAGTGTTTGTAACGAAATTGGAGCAACATGTTATTGCAAACTTAAACTGACATATTGGCCTTAGGTGGAAATTGGTCGTTTGTGATTAATGCCACATGGAAACCCATTATAGCAATTACCAATTTAATATTGCTTATTGTCAATTTATTTACTTTCTCATTATCCATTTTCCCAGCAGTTTCATAATGTTCATGTCGGCTATTTCTGATGTCGTTGTCACTAAAAATATGCAGCAATTGTTAATACTTCATCCGTCCACCAATAATCCGATTGATAGACGACACAGTTTTTAATGGGAAACTGGTATGTATGAAAATAAATATATAAAGTTTGTAAAGTAGGAAAAACAAAAAAAATATTAATTAAGTAGAAGAAATAAAGATAAAAAAAAGTGGACGATAATTTGGAGATGACTCTTCATTTCGCTGGACGGACGGAAATGGAAAGATGAGACAATTTTTTGTAAACGGACGAAAATGAAAAGATAAAACGAAGTAGTAATTTGGAACCTCCAGTATCATAATCATGTGTCCGCCACTGAACATGTATATTTTAGAGTGGCGGATCAAGGATATAATTTTGTAGGGGTGGACTTATATATGCTATCTTTAAATCAAATGAATAAATAACTTAAAAGGTTAATTATATAGAGTTTCACGTAAGAACTCACATATGCATGCATGCATATAAATGGCTGCATACAAAAATAAAATACACTTTGAATTGCCCCTAAGTCTTGTGCACATTCGTTCAAGAAATTCAAATAATCAAAGCCTATTTATATAGTTTAATATTACACTTAATGGTTTGTCTACTGTAGAATAAGATAAGTTGATAAGATAATGGGAATTGTTTAATAATCTCATGGTGCTCATGGAATTTCATCATGGAGGGAAGGGGCCACTTGGGCCCCCCTCAAATTCTAGGCTACTTTTTTCTAATTTTACTTATTATATTTTTGGCAAAATATGATTAATTTTGTGCGTTTAATAATCATTTATTACAATCAAGGATTTGGAAAAAAAAATCAGTAATATTTCATGCTAGAATTCGATAAGCTAATTTAGCTTTCCAACACTAGATACTTTTGATCACATGTCAAAATTGAAATATCCTGTATTTTTTAAGAAGTCTCCATAATTCGAATCATACACTATATTAATCCTATATTTTTTACTTATAATAATCATCATGGGTTGAATAAATATCATCGGGCCTTGTTATAGGCTCTATTAGTTAGTCAATTGGTCCAACCCAAAATGCCAACATACAGTAAAATTACTTATTTCATCAATAATAATATGCATAGATTATATAGGTAAAATACAACATCATTTATTCTGCATATAAATATATTCTACACTTTATTAATTGTCAAATTTATACTATTCAAATGAGATTTCATATAACACAAAGTATATGCTAGATGTAGCATCGCATTGACCCATGTGTGTGATTTTAATCAAATAAAAAAAAGTCAAAGTGGAGATGGTTTTATAGACTCCTTTGCGCGGTTGCGCACCCTGGGCTCGGTCAGACCCGGCCAGATCAAATCCAATCCGATCCTAATCCTATACTACGGAGTATATTTTAATAACAAGTTTTATTCATCAAAATTAATAATTTTGATAAACAATCAGTTTTAAAATAATATATTTTCATCATAATAATACCGTCATAAGACTCACAACAATAGTATTTTTGTACAATGCTACTTTGACTCATAACAATTGCAACTCTTATAATATGGGTCATAAGTCGGATTTGGGTCGGATCCAGATGGTACAGGTAAACCTCATGCATCGTGGGGCCACGTGTACCCGAGCTTTTGTGGGGATTTTTAAAGTGGTTTTCCCACTAAGGGCGGCCAAAGAAGTGTGATGAAGAATTGAAGAGATTCATTGCCATATACACATGAAAATGCTCAAGTTTAGATTCTTCCCATGATTTTGGATGCAACTATACAAGGCGAAGAGTGTACATTCCCTAAAGGTTTTTTCCTTTTTAGATACGTCCTATTTATTGCACTTCTATCCCTCTTTCTTTGTTTGGAAATTCTGTATATAATATCTTTCATTTTCCTGTATTTTATTTTATCAATAAATATCTGATTTTAATGGGTTTTATTTGTTTCCACTCTAACATCCCCTAGCTTCAAATAGAAACCACATCTAAATTAAAGTAGCTATTTGACCTAAGTCAGCTATGATAAATGATCTATGTATAGGATGGGTATCAAAAATTGAAACTTAAGCACTTAACATTTTTCCTTTTTAGTTAATACGATTACAATTAAAATTTGCAAATAATTTCACTAAAAGAACTAAAAGCATATATAATTTGAATTAGAAATTTACATAACTGGAAACACAGAAATAAAATACTCCCTTCGTCCGCCATTAGGAGTCTCATTTCTTGGCAGCACGAGTTTTAGAAAATGTTAAGAAAAGTTGATGGAAAAAAGTTAATGAAATTACTTTGCTCTCACAATAAAAATCGACGTTTGATTTTCTGCAATTCTGTGTGTGCTTCTCTCATGTTGATTCTATCCCCAGCAGATTCTACACAGCATTTCAAAGCCAATTCAAATATGGCTGATACACATTGCACAATCTTGTAAATTTCTCCTTGAAAATCCTTCAATAAATTGACATCTATCACTTCATCAAGAGTGAATGGAAGTGAGAGTTCTATCCATCTCTTGAAGCTCAAATCACCTCCAAACATATCATCACTAGGCCTCTTTTTAGTAAAAGTTTCGATCAACATAACACCGTAGCTATACACGTCACACCTTGTCGAAACGAGCCCTTCTAAACCGTACTCTGAAACCAAACAAAAACACCATGAATCATCAAGCAAGTATTGCAACTTTGGAAACAAAATATAGTCATTATATAATTATGTACACATTCACCTGGAGCAATGTAACCTAATGTTGCTAGAGTTTCGGTTAGCACCATACTGTCTTCATTGCCTAGCAGCTTTGCTATCCCAAAGTCGCTCACGTGGGCGACCATGTCTTCATCTAAAAGCACGTTACTAGGCTTCAAGTCGCTGTGAACGATAGGCGTCGAATAGCCATGGTGAAGATACTCCAAAGCAGATGCAACATCGATCATTATATTCAATCTTTCTGTGAAGTTCAAGCAATGATTGTCGGAATGTAACCATTTCTCAAGGCTACCATTAGGCATATATTCAAGTACTATGGCTTTGAACTCGTCGTTGGAACAACAACTTATGACGCTGGTCAGACACCTGTGTCGAATGCCACCAAGTATCTCACATTCAACGCTGAATTTGGTTGAAATGCCTTCCAATTGCATATTGAACACCTTCACAGCGACAACCTTCCCACTGTTAAGAATCCCTTTGTAGACGGAGCAAGAACTCCCGGTGCCAAGCAAGTTCCTTTCACTGAACTGATCAGTTGCTTGCAGCAGTTCATAGTAAGAGATTCTTTCCGACATAATGGGTATGCCCACATCAACTTCTTCACTAGTCTCATCTTTCCTTTTGTATCTGACAAATATTATCAGAGCCAAAGAAACAATTGAAATGAAAGCCGCAACTCCAAAAGCAATAAATGTAGCTGGTTTCACCCTCTTCCACTTTGATTTGTGAGTAGTAGAAGCTGCAGGACAAATTCGGACATGGAACCTCGGATGTCCACACAATGCTGCATTGCCCTCAAAAGAATCCATAGTGAAGTTTCTGAAAGAACCACCACTAGGAATTTCTCCACTCAAGGTATTGAAAGAGACATTAAAATACTCGAGGTGTCGCAGTGCTTCCAAAGACTTTGGAATCGAACCGGAGAGATTGTTTTGTGACAAGTCAAGATCTGCCAAGTTTATCATGTGACCAATTGAAACTGGAATAGAACCTTCCAGTTTGTTATTGGCCAAAGACAGAACTCCCAATTCTTGCAATTCTCCAATAGTGATGGGAATAGAGCCTGACAACTTGTTCATTGATAGGTCTATATAGGCTGCTGCTCCTAAGTTACCTATCTCTTGAGGCAAAACCCCACTCAACGAATTTGAGAACATCACTAGAGCAATCACATCTTTTAATCCCCATAAGCTTGATGGTATGGTTGCATTCAACATGTTGGAGTTGAGAAAAATCTCTCTTAAAGAAGAGACATTTCCCAAACATGTAGGAATTGGATGTGAAAATTTATTGTGGCTAAGAAGTATAGAATAGAGATTGTATAAATCACATATAGCCTCTGGAATGGGGCCTTGCAACATGTTAGCTTGAAGATTTAAGCCTTGAAGCTTATGCAGATGTTTGATAGAGATGGGAATATTACCAGATAATTTATTGAGGAACAAACTCAATAACACCAAGCTGCTCAAATTGCCTATTTCAGCCGGAATGCTGCCACTGAATTGGCAGTGCGAAGCATAAAAGTACTGGAGGGAAAGAGATAAATTCCCTATAGAAGGTGGGATAACGCCATAGAGAGGATTATCCGAAATAGATAGACCAGTTAAAGACTTGCAGTTTGATAATGAAGTAATGAAGCTCAGTGGTGAAGAGGAGGGTTCATCTGTGAAATTGTTGCTGAAGAGGTGGAGTTGTTGAAGAAATCTCAAGTTGCCGATGACGGTAGGTATATGACCACTGAGTTTGTTTTCATAAAGTGAGATCAGTGTGAGTTGAGAGCAGTTAGATATAGAGTTGGGTATTGGTCCAGAGATGGAATTACTGCCAAGATAAAGTTCTTTAAGATTGGGAGAGGCATGGCATAAGTTGGTTGGAAGAACTCCAGACAGATCATTGAAAACTATTGAAATATTTTCAAGTGTTGAAATGTTAAAGAGCTCAGGTGGAATAGAACCAATCAAGTTGTTTAAGGATGATTGCAAGTCTTTCAATTGGTGAAGTTGGCCTAATTCGGAAGGAATAATCCCTGCAAAGCAGATGAAGAGCAATAATATAATAGATATAAATGAAAAACGATAATAGGATAAACTACTTCAAGGATGGCAACACTTACTCTAGCTATTTATAGACTCCAACTTTAATAAAACTGTAAGTTGGTATTGTTACCTGTGAAGTAGTTTTCGGAGAGGTCGAAGGTGGTTAGCATTGTAAGATTCCCGACATCCCTTGAAAGGCTTCCGGTGAATTTATTGCGCCATATATGTAAGTGTTGCAGTGAAGAAGACATATTCATGAAAATATTTAAAGGAAATGAACCCCAAATCTGATTTGATCCAACACCAAAATAAGCCAGGTTTTGGAGATTGCCAATCTCATGAGGTAGTGTACCTGTCATGTCAAGTAGTTATGACTCTTCAATGTTCAGACAAACCATACACTTAAAATGTCAATCAACACTACTCCATACCATTCAAACGATTACGACTTAGGTGTAAACCCTGAAGAGATGCTAAGTAGCCGATTTCCAGAGGTATCTGCCCACTGAAAGAGTTGGAAGAGAGATCCAACACCCCAAGTCGTGAACACTGGGATATATTTGTCGGAATCCCACCACTCAGTTCATTTTCAGAAAGATAAATCCCTGCAAGAAATGGAAGATTACTACACATGTCTGTCGGAAGACTTCCACTCAGTTCGTTGCTTGTCAAGGCCAATATTCCCAGCTTCGACATGTTGAATATCTTTGATGGTATTTCACCCAATAAATTATTTGCTTGAATCGACAGAGCTTGTAGATTTTGAAGCCTCCCCAACTCTTTTGGAAGTTCTCCACTCAAAGAATTAAAACTTAACTCAAGAACCTGCAGGTTTGTTAGGTTGGAGAGGGATTTTGGGATGGAACCGGTGAAGTTGTTGAGTCGGAGAATCATTAACTTCAAGCGATGAAGGAGAGACAGCTCCTGACAAAAGATATATAGATTAAATCAGGATATTAGGCTACTAAAAGTAGTGGATTCACTTATAAGATTCGATAAAACTGAGAAAACAGATAACACAACAAGGGAATGTTTCTGATAAGTCTCATTAGATGATGACAAGGATTTCTAACACCTGAGGGATGGCTCCACTGAAAAGATTGGAGGTGAGGTCGAGGGAGACGAGGAACGAGAGGTGTCCGAGCTGTGGTGGAATGGTGCCAGCTCATGACTTGTGCCTCTTTTCACCCTGAATTTGATACATATACCTTACAACTGTAATACTAAAAGGCCAGCATACTTCAATTCATCAAGGAAAAACCAAACCTTACATGAGGAAGAAGTCCAGTAAACCGACTCACACAGCCTTCACACGGTGACTGGCAATTCATTAAATCGATCACCAGAAATTCATCATACAGTACCAATTGCCATGAGAAGATTTTAAACCTTTTGCCCTCTATGAGATGAGTGAAAAATTGAAAATTATGCAAAACAGAAATGAGCTGAAAAATGCCCAAATCCAAGTCCCGAGCAGTAGTTATCACATACCTCGAACTACAGACCAAGAAGATGATATGAAAGCAAATGGAAGATACAAAAGAAAGAAGATATATAATTCCCCACAAAAAGAAATTGTTTTAAAAGCAAAGAAATGAATGGCTCGTGGATCTCTTAAGACTATCTGTAACAAATATCTCGAAGACAAAGCAAACAAAGAAGTAATCCGTCCCAGAGTATTGTAGTGTAGCTCAGCTGATTTGAAGCAAGAGTTAATTTGTAAACATATGCCATTAACACAGAAAAGAAATGAAAGCCCCAAAAGAGGGCAACGGTAAATAATCATCGAGCAAGGTCACTCAAAAACATGATATGTTGTTCAAAGTAGATCCAGTAGAAACTGTAAATGTGAAATTGCCTTAAGAAATTGAATGAAAAACTGCAAATGAAAGTTTGCAGATATGTTTGTCTATCATTGAATCCACATCTTGGAGTTTTAGTAACAGAAAAGTATTTTCCCAGGAAGACAATACTTGATGTCAAATAAATGTCCCCTGGCAAGATCCATATAAGAAATTCCAGGTAAAGAAACAATTGTAAAATAATCCTTCAAATATGTTCAAAGGTATTGAAAAGGTAAAACTTAATCAATGAAAATGCCTCAGGAGCTTCACTGTCACTGATTATGGACATACAGTTGCATAAATAAAGTAAGAGTTTTTAACAGCTGAAGTTATCTGTCATTAAAGCAACACTTCAAATAATTCTCGGTCCATAGACAAGATATATATAGAAAGTGCATAGAAAACGGAAACAAAATTATGTAACCATTGTAAAATATAACAAACCACTTTAAGAGCTACTAACTGAAGGGAAAAAAACCAACATTTCAATAAAGACAATCCTGAAACTTTCCATCTTTGGGCAGCCAGAGTTAGGATTGTTTCATAAAAGGTATACATGTTTAGAAGTGATTTGGAAGTTCAAAGATTATGAATTGGATGAAAGGTTGAGTAAAAAACGAGTAAAACAATGTATTCTCCCATAAACTAAATTGTGGTCATTAATCAGAGGGCTAAAATTATATTGAAGAAAGAATGGTCTTGAAAATACAAGGTGAAAGGGAATAGAGATCCAAAAACATTCTGCAACTAACTTTCTCGGAGCAACACAAAAATATGTAGAAGAAAACAAATGTAAGATAAAAGAAAAAAGAAAAAAAAAACTAAAATATGTAAGGATATACATCCACATATACTTACCAGAATTAAAAGAAACATATGAAATGAAACAATAGTGACAGAACAAACTTAAAGTTGAACACATATACTAGTAAACAAATCCATAAGAAATTATACAGTATGAAGAAATGCTGGACTGTAGCACACCAGGTTCTCCAAAAGGTTCATTAAATGGTAAAAATAAAAAGAGAAATGATAATAGGAGAAAATTAAAAGTTATAGCACAAAACTGATACCATATTCAATGAGTCAAACCCTGACCCAAAAAATGGTATAGAAATTTACCAACTTCTGTTTGTCCATCTACGCCATCATACATCTGCAAGAAAAGACCGAGGCAGGTTAAAGAAAACATAGTAATAACATAGCACGACAATATACAAGTGTAGATTGAACAAACTAAGTGAAATATTGTACTAAATGTGTGTTAATTTCCTAAAGATTTAGGCTTCAGCTATTCCCTAGGAAAGAAGTATGAACCATTCTGATTAGGCTTCAGCTATTCCCTAGGAAAGAAGTATGAACCATTCTGATAGATAGACGCACGATTTAAATCTAAAGTGATAGAAAGAAACAAGAAATTTACTATAAAAGTCATAACTATTCCACTCATATGCAAAAAAACATTGATACCAATTCTGTTTAAGGAGTTCTTCATATCTCATGTCCAAAATTTTACTAGTTTTCCTTCCAAACAGTAAACAAGTTATCACATCAAAGCAAAACAGTGCTAAAAGAAATTATTTTACAGCATGGATGATCACTCAAGCACGCAGGATATTATATGAATCAAGTATAACATGATGTATGCAGTATGGACCAAATGCACATGATATACCATAAACATTTACATGCCACCTTGATAAGATGAATAAAGAAGAAGAATCATACCATTGTTTTTGAGAGTAACTGCTTCCACCAGCCCCCGGAGTCTTAGGCAAGGTAGAAGAAGATTGTCCATTCTGCAAACCTGGATAAGCAAATTGCAATCCCTGAAGCATCGCCCCACTCGTCACACTATTGCCACCACCAGATACACCATAAGCGCCTAATCCCAGAACACTATTGCCACCACCAGACACACCATAGGCACCTAATCCCGGAACACTATTGCTACCACCAGATACACCGTATGCGCCTAATCCCGGCACACTATTGCCACTACTAGAAACGCCATAGGCACCTAATCCCGGCACACTATTGCCACCACTAGAAACTCCATAGGAACCTAATCCCGGAACACTATTTCCACCACCAGAAACACCATAGGCCCCTAACCCCAAGCCCTGACCACCCCCTAGCATCCCATAATACCCACCCAGGTTCGCATTACCAATCAATCCACCACCATACAAAGGATTCACAAGCCCCGCCTGCTGCCCCAGCAAAGCCATATTCTGCACCTGCTGAGCCGCCGCCACCGCAGCCAGCATCTGCGGCTGCACCGGCTGCAGAGCAGTCGTTATCGACGCTGCGCCACTAGCCACCTGACCCTTCCCCTCCGCCGCCTTCTTGCAATGCAGCTGACCCCCTTCGAAAAACTTAACTGGCTCCTCCAACACCTTCTTAGCCCCCTCCAGCGTCTTAAACACGAAAATCGCATAGCCTTTGAATCTCCCCGTCTCCGGATCCATCCCCTTCGGCCCGCTCTCAATTTCCCCAAATTTCTCAAAAAAAGCCAACAGCCTCTCCGGGCTCGCATTCAGCGGCACGTTACTCACATAAATCTTCCGCTGCGGGTAATCCGACGCGGAGAATTGCTTCTGCGAAACAATCCCGGCGGCGGCAGGGCCCGGTGGGCCCTCCGACGCCAGCTGGCACGAGGTCAAACGGTTCCCCACCTGAACCCTAGGGTTTTTCAACAATTTTTTCACGGATTCGAATGATTTGTAGGTGAGGAAAGCGTAACCCTTGCATTTTCCGGTTTCCCTATCAGCAACCACATTGAGATCCTCAATTTCGCCGTAAGCCCCAAAAATTGACTCGACTAACTCGCGGGTAGCGTCCCAGCCGAGGCCGTGGATGAAGATTTTGCGGTGGCCGATGTCCTGGTCGGCGGCGGCTTTGACGAGGGAGAAGATGTGTTCGTCGGAAGAGGAAAGCTCGATTACGAGAGAGATGAGCTGCTCCTTGGAGAAAGGTTCTAGTAGGGTTTGGATTTCGGTGCTGGGATCGGAAGGTGGGACTGAATCTGAATCAGAACCAGATTCAGAAACATGGACCACGGGTTTAGGGGGCTTGGATTTCTTCTGCTTCTTGATTTTTTTGTGGATTTTGGGAGTTGCAGGCGGCTCCTGATTTGAGGGTTTTCGTTTAGACTGCTTGGTTCTCGTCATTACTGCTATCGCGAATGAAACTGCTCGACAAAACCTTAGATATTTATAGACAACTCATTAGAAGGAAGTATTGGAATAAAGTTAATATTGTTATGATGAATACTAACACGGTCTGGGTGGTGTAGTCGGTTATCACGCTAGTCTCACACACTAGAGGTCCCCGGTTCGAACCCGGGCTCAGACATATATATCTTTTCTTACAATTTATGTTTTTGCTCTAGTCAATAATATTTATTCACCAAATCTGAAATCCTTTAAAACTTTTATAATATTTGTTAGTACTATATAAGATTTTTTTTTTTTTTGGTTTTTAGATTTTTTGTATTGGATTTTTATAGTAGTAGTATTTTTGCGATTTTAGATTTTGCAGATTGAAATTTATAATTTAGATTTCAAATTTTTCAGATTGGATCGAATTCAATAGAACTTTGAATTTTTAGATTGGATCTATCGACAAAAAATCTCATCTAAAATCCAGATGCTCAATCCTAAATCCTAATAGGGATGGATAACTTCTTATTTAGTCAAAAAAATTAAGAGACATGTTTCACCTGGATATCCAATCAATAGATTGTCATCCTAAGAAAGTCCTAGACTTTTCTTTTATTTATTACAGTTGTGCGTCACTATGAAATGGCAAAATTTTATTCTTTTACTCCTTTTTGTTTAACAACTAAGCATCGTCTTCTATTAAAAATATACTAAGTAACTAAATACAATCAAAAGATGATCCACAAAGTTTGTTTGTTTTTTATTTTCATTGCTGCTAAGCGCAGTCAAATAAAGATAACCTAGAATGGATAAAACATATGACAATCTAAAAGATAAGCTAGAATGGATAAAACATATGACAATCTAAAGTAAACGATGTTGTCTCATTACAATATTTGTTTAATTTTTAAGAATATTTTTCTACACATCGACAATACCATTGTTGCCTACGACAACTCCAATAGTACCAACAACAGTATCATTGTTGCATGGACATGAAATCTTATATCATTAGCAAATTTAGACGGTCAAGTTGATGCCTCCAGTTGGTGAATGTATGCAATTGACCGAGACGAAGCTAGTGGCCGAAGCCATCGAAGGCGGTCACAGTTCAATTGTAGAGTTAGGGGGGTCTGAAATCCAAATTGGAAATTTTAAAATTTCAATTTTATTATAATACAAAAAATTAATGCATATGTTTAAGCGTTAATTAATAGTGTTGTATATTTTGAGAAGAAACGACATTGTCGCACGAATTCAGACATTAGCTTCGCCTTTAAAGTGTGTTGCTGATGTACAAGTTCATGGTTGTGCATTAAAAGGATTTTGAAGATTGGATGATGAACTTTATAACACCTAAGATTTTGCCCAAATTCATCATCGATATCAGTTTAATCTTGATTGGAATCATCCCAATTCACACATTGTTTACGTCTAGCTGATTAAAATCCTAAAATGTTGTTCAAAATCAAAATGAACTTTAATGCTAATGCCTTTAAGTATTTAACTATAGCATTTAAGTTACTATTAATTAATCATGAAAAAGTCACTTTGACCAATAAATTTAATGATATCATTTTTAATAAGTCACTCACCCCGTTCCATAATAATTGTCACTCTTATAGTGAGTACGAGTTTTAAGAAATATAAAGAAAAGTTAGTGAAATGTTGGTTTTATAATAAAATATGAGTGAAGTGAGTTAGTGGAATGTGAGATCTACTTACCATTTATGATAAAAGTGAAGTGTGACAATTATTATGGGACGAATTGAAATAGCAAAGAATGACAATTATTGTGAGACGGAGCGAGTACTTGAAAAAAAAAAATCCTAAAATTACCACGTTTTGTACTCCAGATTCTTTAAAAATAAATTGTGGGCGCCCATAAGCTGATAAAGTGATACCACGTTTTGTTGCTTTTGCCACAAATAAATTCAGCTGGTGACATATTTGTCCTTAATATTTACACCACTTTTACTGTCATTTTCCAAATTATGATGGGATAAAAACTGACCTTTCTTTCATTTCCTTACATAATAATCATGTGTTAATATTTCGCTTTCAAAATCTTCACACGGGATTGTGCTATGTTGATTATGTATAAGTTATTAATTCAAGTAAAGTATATGTAAAACACACAATTTCATACTACAACCCAACTTATAACAGCACCAACTACATGAATTTAGTAAAAAAAAATCTTTTATTATAAGTACTATCATCTAAAAATAAGGTTCAATATGCTCCTATACAAGTAGGTCGACATAACTCATCAATTTTATGATGTGAACCACAAATAAATTTATACTATCAATTTTACTTCTCCGTCCAGTATCAATAATCTTGATAATCGATAACATACGTTTTAATATTAAATTAATAAAAATAAACAGAGTAATACTAATGAAAAATGATTTCAATAAATTAACTAAAAATAGAAAATGAATAATTAAAATAAATGACTGAAAAAACTAAGACTCTTGATTTTGTATTAGGAGTACTTCAAATTTATAAGGTATTAAGGAAACGAAACTCTTGTATTCCGGAAGGAAAAGTCGTTAGTATCGAAAGACAAAGACGGTGCAGCACGCTACGAAAGGCACATTGATTACGCTAGTGGGATGTATACTGTTGGCCAAAAAAATCAGGGGCAAACTCATAAATACTCTAAAATATCTATGGTCGAAAACCAACAGGCATGAAAAACGTTGTGCTATCTATCTACAACTTTATCTCAAAAACACTATAAAAACCCACACATAAAAACCACAATTTCATCATCATTGTAAAACAAAATATCTCAAATTGTAAGGAACAAATTTCTTTCTAGTGTTTGCTTTTGCTTGTTGAAATGTCGGATATAGCTATGTTAGTTGCAGAAGAATATGAGAGGAGAGTCAAGAATTCAAAAGAGAAAGGTGAAGAAATTGAGCTGCTGTCTTGTGTGGGAGTTTTCATAGACAAATTCAACGGCTCCTCTTCTTGGATGAGAGAGAAATTGAGGTTGGAGAGAGAGAAAGTGGTGAAGATTTTGGAGCCCAAATCACAGATCACTCTTGCTGCTACTACTGGTCTTTTTTCTGCTTGATCATAAGTATTGTTTTTTGCTAAGTATTGTATATTTTGCTGTTTTAATTTGGTGTAACTTTGTCACTAATCATAGGACTTATGCTTGTACTAATGCTATATTATTTCTTTCTTTTTTATGAGAAAATTATTAATATAGATAAGTATTGATGAAATGGAAGGGAATCTATTTAAGTACTAATATATCATAACCATTGAGAAAAAAGGGAGAATGAGCACTCCCAATGGTGCCGGCTAAAAGTCGGCGTTTTTTTGCTGTCTATCGTCGGATTATCGCCTACCAATGGGAGAGGTTGGCGATAATTCGGCGATTTTTCCTCCCGTTTTATCGCCAACCGGCGAAAAATCGCCGGATTATCGCCGAATTATCGCCGACCACCGTGGGCGATAATTCGGCAATAAATATATTTTTTTTTTTTTTTTAATTTCCCCCCTATAAATACACACCTTCTCTTCATTCTCTCCCCATCCTCATCCCTTTTCTCTCTTCATTCTCTCCTCATCCTCATCCCTTTTCTCTCTTCATTTATTTTCTCTCTCCCCATCTATATTTAATGAATATGATCGAAGCACTACAAACACGATATGATCGAAGAATTGTGGGCAAATAGAAACCGCGCCCACTGGCCACCGCCCTTGAATTTTTTTACTTTGAATTTTTTTTTCCATTCCTGTACTATTTTTTTTTATTAATTTTCGTCGTTGTATTGTTTACCCGTGTTTAATACAACGAACTTTATTACTATTATTTGTTTTGTCTTATAAATTAAATTAGCTAGCTTTATTATATAAAAAAATAAAGCAATTAAATTAGTGATGATGTAAAATGAAATGTTGAGTTAGGGAGAAATAAGGGAGAAACCATTGGAGCAGTTGGCTAAAAGTTGGCTAAAAACTAGGGATAAATTATGGTGCTGATGTAGCGCTGATGTGACAGGAATTAGGGAGAAATAAAGGAGGTTTTAGGGAAACTGTTGGGAATGCTAGCTTTAACTTTAATTAATTAACATACAATATTCAAATCCATCCTTTTATTTTTACTCAAGGAGAGTCTTCTTTATTGTGAAATAATGTAATGCCAGACCCTTGGCAGAATATGGCTATCGATTTATTTATTTTAATTACTGTCATTGTATCACTCAATGACTCAACGTCCATATATAATTACTATTAATATTATTGTGATTTGGGATGCTGGTTGATCTAGGAATTGATAATGTAACTACAATATTATGAGTGTCATTTGGAATGTATCTAGGAATTTATAATAGTTGGGTAGGAACAAACGAGATAATTAACTAATATCTAAATAATTTTATTCTCTCCGACCATAAAAAATAGTCCGAGTTTTCTATTTCAGGATATCCACAAAAATAATCGCATTCAAAAATGGAAAGTTGCTTTCAAATTATTAACACTATTTCATCTATTTATTTTCTCTTTTTCACTTACTTTACCCACTTTAATAAAATTAGTAAAAGTTAAAAATATATTCTAACTATTAATCTTTTAAGATATACTATAGCACTATTTAAACCTTACTCATCAAAATAAAATTAATAACCAATAGCAAATGTAATTACTATGTTCACTTAAATTAGGATAAAAATGATTTTATAAATAAGAGGAAAAAAAACAGGGAATATACCAATTATTGGTTAGCAATACCAAGTTAAAAATAATACTCGTATTCGGCTTATAGAAAAAGTAAAAGATCATCAATATTAATGCTGAAATTTATACAAAAGTTTTCGTTCAACTTCAATTGCTTCTATTTTGAACACTTAGATTTAATACCTGAACTTATATTATAATCCCAAAATATATGTGAAAACTGAAAATAAACTGGGCTTTCAATTAACTAGTGTTAGCCCACGCGCTATATGCGACATAAAATATTTTTATTTTATTAATTAGACATAGTGAATAATTCAAATAAAATAAAAAATTACATTATTACATAAGATTAAAAATATAATATAATACGTTATAGTCACAATATGTTACTCCACTTATAAATATAAAATTAAATACGTTGTGAATTAAATCAACATGGAAATATTTGTTAACTACAATATATATTCGTCTTTACAACAAAGAAAATTACTATCCTTAACACATACACTTTAATATTAAAATACTACCATTATTTAATTAATATAAATATTTAATATACAACTAAAAAATATAATTAGGACAATGATATTGCCATAACAGATAAAATAATGAACAACAAAACAAATAAAAAACACACATATATAACATTTAAACAATAAAATAAAAGTTAGTAAGTCATGAAAAATAGAGAAAAGAGATATAGTAAAACACAAACCACATCTACCGCCGACTCCTCTTCAGCCTTATTTTTCTCCTTAATCTCTAAATTGATGATTTGTGTTGTATGTATATGCGCAAATACAAATGTGATATGTTATGGTTTTTGTCTTCTATGCATCCTTTTGCCATTTCGTTGACTTTAGGTGTTTTTCTTTGCATAAACGTTATGGAAGGGACGAAGTTGACGACGAATGTGTAACAAATGTGATTTCTTTATTTGTAACAAAACAAAATATTGTTTAAAAGTGTTAATATTGTAGCCTAGACGGAAAAATAAAAAAAATTAACATGAAGAAAATACTTGAATATGAACTAATATCACTAAAATAGAACTAATATCACTAAAATTGAATGATCTTCAAAATAGGATTTAAAAGTGTTATTTGCCTTTTACCATCTTTTGCACAACTCTCTCTCCAGTACCTTTGATTCACATCTTCGGCTCTTCGCTCTTTCACTCTCTCACATGACACCTACTCCGTCTCATTTACAGTTTTCACAATGATAGAACATATATTTATAAACAAAGATCACCAACATTTTCTAAAACCTTTCAAATGCAACTATACATAACAAAAATAAAAGAACATTTATCTAGCTAATAAATAGTAATTTAAACAAAAATTAATATATGATATAAATAAAAAAAGTTACTAAATCATTCGTATAATCATATTCAATTCATACTCTAAATTGCTTAATTTGGCAGTTTAAAAAACGTCAAAGATATGGATTATAGTATAGAGCCATTCACTAAATTGTGAGCAAATAATTGAAATTATTTTTTTAATATGTATTTGAAAATGATGCATAATTACCACACTCTAGTAGGGGGTTACATCATTTGGTCCAATTCCAAAAAAAAAATTGTTTTACTACCAAATGAAATGAATTAATTAAAGTAATCAATGGGAATAATCATTATAACAGCTACATTAAAAATTTCCACAACAAAATTTATTTTTAATTATTGCATTTACATCCCTTATACAAAATAGTTATTCAAAACCTCCTAAATCACAATATATCATTCAACATATTTTTTTCTTAAATATGATACCAAAACGAAATATCTCAACTATGGAAAATGAATGGAGTATTTATTAGATACGTCACGTTTCATAAAGTTTTGTTTAATTTTAAATAATACTAGTATACTACTAACTCTAGAAGGAAAATTGCATTAAATGTAGTGAATGACATAACTGAATAGGCATGAAACAGGTAGGATTCCATGTAGGATATGAATACTTGGTCCCACTTTACAGCCACACATGAACTCTATCTTCATTTACCTTTTTTCCTTTTCTCCTCTATAAAAGTTACTAGTAGATTTAATAGAAAAAAAAGAATCAAAACCAAAAAGCAAGTGCATCTTGAAAGTTTTTTTTATTAATGGTAAAGAAAATATCTCAATCAATAGGACATTTCAATCACATCTTCTATTTGTTATAAAATCCTTAAACTAATTAATTAAATATATAAAATCAAATAAATATCCACATAAAAAGACAAATCAAGTTAAAAGACATAACAAAATCGAGTAAGCTAAAAGTTTTGCAATTTACACCTCATACTTTATTGTTAGTTAGTCTCTCAGATCAATATTTCAACCGTCACAATTTCATTTGCGGTAGATTTTATTCTAAAAAAAATGAAACGTTCAGTACTAGATGATAATTAACTAAACGATAAAATTTTTTCCACTAAACACTTGATCCTTTACCCTAATCTTAAATTCTTAATCAACCAAATATCATTTGCGGCAGATTTTATTCTAAAAAAGTAAACGATCAATACTTAGATGATAATTAACTAAACGATAAAAATTTTTCCAGTAAACACTTGATCATTTACTCTAACCTTAAATTCTTAATCAACCAAATAAAATAATAGTGACATACTTTCCTAATTAACTATAATCATAAAAAAAATTAACTCTCTATTTAATTTTCTATCTAAAATTTTTTGAGAGTTAAAATTTTGATAATTGGAGTTAATACAATTAAAAAACTGATTAGATGTTTACATGAAAAAATTACGATGTTGATGTTCGCAAAATTTCGACATAAATTTTGTCTGATGAAGATCTTTTAATGATCTGGAAAATAAAAATTCTACTTTATCGATTTCATATAACTTTGACAGCAAAAGTTCCACTTCACAGTCTCTGGTCCCTATGCCCTCTCCCTCTCACTCTTCTCTCTCTACCTCTGTCTCTGCTCCGCAACTTAAAATCAGCCATAGATAAGCAGGTTTCAACTTCCTCACCTGTTTTGAAATTCACTTCAACTTTTTAGTTTCAAGATCTAATTTTTATCTCAGTTACTTATTTTGTTCACTTCAAAAGAGAGCTCAAAGTAGAGATCTATCTACTGGATATGTTTCGCCTTCTGTTCTTCTTCTTTGTCATCTTGGTAATCTCTCTCTCCCTCTCTTTCTCTCTCTCTAGCTTGTTCTATGCAAATTTTGTTGGTGGGCAAGTGAAAGATGCTTCCTTTTCTTGAATTGTTCTCACAAATTTTGAATGACCAAATTCATCACTCAAAGATCGTATTGTTATCTCATTTTTTATAGGTGGTGTTTTTCTTGAGTTGATTTTAGGGGTAAATGTAGCTGGAAATAGCAATTGGGTTAACTCAGGCAAAGAAAGGATACAGCTTTCTTTTTTGTATGTTGATAATAGCATTTACCCTTTTTTGGTAGAAGGAAGTGTGAGCTGAAGAACTGAGCTTTTTTGGTTGAAATGTTCATATTAGGAATTGGATTTATGGCAGAGTATTCAGTTGTACTAATTGGGAAAAATTGGGACAAGCTTTAGCTTTAGGCTCTAAAAAAGAAAGGAAACACTTTTGGTTTTATTGCAACTATGCTATTTAGAAATGCAAGAACAAATTATGCTGTAATGAAGGTAGTATGTTAGTGTTCATGCCATTTCTTAGTTGTGAGTTTCAAATCATTTGTTACATTCTTCAAGATTTCCATTTGAGATATTTGCAGGGAGTATAATTGTGTAGCTGATAAGGCTAATTTTTGTTTTCTAGTTTCTGGTTGTGATTCTAAAATTTCCATTTTTAGTTGCAAATTTGAGCTTTTAATTGGTGATGAATTCCAGAATCTGATGCTTGCTACTGTGATTCCTGTCTCAGCTGTTAGGGTTAGGGTTAGGGTCGAATGGAGCAAATACTCAAAGGATTTTGACTCCAGAATCTGCTGCTCATACAGGTATAGCTTGCTTTTCTGTGCTGCCTATTGCTCCACGTAATCGAGCTTGAATACTTGGCCTTGTGTCAAGATCATCGGGCACAAACCCGATTCTGTTTTTGATACTAGTTGTTCAGTTTCATGGACAGCTTTATATGTAGGGAAAAGAAAAGCATTGTTATGATTCTGTTTTCGTTGCTGTGGAACGTGCTAGGCTAACTATATGTCTGTCTAAAGAGTCTCGTGGTTTGTTGAGTTCGGTTCTGATTCACCACCATCACATTCAACTCTTAATAAACTCGTTCGATCACCACATAAGCGAGACGACACTGCCCTTTTGTTATCTATCAGTTGTCGTTATCGTGAGATATCGAAAGTACAATTTGGAGCCAATTTGGATGCTTATAACTAAACACAATTGTCGCGTTATTTTGCAGATGATGGGGACGTATCGTCTAAGCCAGTCAAAATGAGTACCGTAAGGCACGACGTTGCAGGTATTTTTACACTTGTTTCATATGTCATATGGATCTTTATCTAGCGTGGTTTATATAGTGTGTTGACGTGTGTCGTTGTTGCTCAGTGGGAGGGATCGGTGCGAACTGGGGCTCACAAGCATCGCACAAGATAAAACCCGACTTAGTCGTGAGGATGCTAAGGGAGAACGGGATTCAAAAGGTAAAGCTCTTCGATTCTGATTACGACACGCTACGAGCCTTGGGAAAGTCCGGGATTCAGGTCATGGTTGGCATTCCGAATGACATGCTTGCGAATTTCGCCAGTAGCTCGAAGGCTGCTCAGAAATGGGTAGCGGAGAACGTCACCCATCATATCTCCAACAACGTCATGATCAGGTCGGTCGCTCTGTTCAACGTATTCGTGTCTTTTTTTTTCCGAGCCTGGCTATGGATTGATGACACGAGCGGTGGTGGTGGTGGTAACAGGTATGTGGCCGTTGGGAATGAACCTTTCTTGGAGACGTACAACGGTTCCTTTCTCAAAACGACGTACCCGGCTCTCAAAAACATCCAAGACGCCCTCACGAAGGCCGGCCTCCACGACCAAGTAAAGATCACCTGCCCAAACAACGCTGATGTCTACTCGAGCGACAGTGGCTTGCCATCAGGAGGGGACTTCCGAGCCGATATCCGCGACTACATGGTGCAGATCGTGAAGCTGCTCAACGACAACGGAGCCCCATTCACCGTCAACATATACCCGTTCATAAGCCTCTACGTTGAGCCCACGTTCCCCGTCGAATATGCGTTCTTCGACGGGGACGCGACGCCACTCACCGACCAGGGGATGACCTACACCAACATGTTCGACGCCAACCACGACACGCTCGTATGGGCGCTGCAGAAGAACGGCTTTCCCAACATGCCTATCATACTCGGCGAGATCGGCTGGCCCACAGACGGCGACCGGAACGCCAACCTACAATACGCACAACGATTCAACCAAGGCTTCATGACTCGTATGTCGGCCGGGAAAGGAACCCCGATGAGGCCCGGCCCGATCGACGCTTACCTCTTCAGCTTGATCGACGAGGACTTGAAGAGCATTCAGCCGGGAAACTTCGAGCGCCACTGGGGGATCCTCCGATACGACGGGCAGCCCAAGTACCCTCTTAACCTCGGGACCACAAACTCGGCCACTCTCATCCCGGTGAGAAACGTGACCTACTTGGATACGAAATGGTGCATCATGAAGCCGAATGTGAGGCTTGACGATCCTAAGGTGGCGGGGAGCGTGAGCTACGCGTGCAGCCTAGGCGACTGCACGAGCCTCGGATACCAGACGTCGTGTGGGAGCCTGGATGCACGGGCGAATATATCGTACGCCTTCAACAGCTATTACCAGATATACAATCAGATGGATGAGGCTTGCGACTTCAACGGGCTGGCAACGGTGACGAGGGCCGATCCCACGATCGGAAACTGCAGGTTTAATGTGATGATCAAGCCATACTATGGTGGTGCAGCTACACTTGCAGGATCTTTCATCAAAACAGTGTTGGTTGTGACCCTTGGTTTCTTGAATGGTTTGTGAGTTTTGAGCAAGAATTTGTCTTCATTTTAATTTTTGGTTAATGTAGAGGAAAACTGGAATTATTCTAGCATTGATTCAATTATCAATCACGTTCTTAACTTTATTTCATTTAAGCTTGATCATATTCACTTTTTTTGTTATTTTATTTTATTTTTGAAGTATTAAAATAAAATTAAGCAGGTCAAGCAGCATATTGCGACGTCCAGTGTCAAATCAATTATAATCGTAGAAATTGCTTGCCTTTTCTCCTTCTTACAATAATTACGATTGATTGAATATGAATATATCATGTGACAATATGTCCGAGCCACTGAATTTTCATAAAAGAACTGTGCTCCCTCTGTTCCACACTAGTAAGTAATTAACTTAAAATTTGATATTTTGTGCGCCATAGGAGGTGACATAGTCGCTATCTCGTTAAATAATTCATATTTTCAAAAGTCCATGGTTCGAAAATAAATGAATTTAGGATTACATACTTTTAATGAAATGACTAAGGCACTCGAGTTTGTGAAGAGTGGAAAAGCATGAAGAACCATTAAAATGTGATGATCATTTAAAATCAACAAAAAATTGTGGTATCACCGCCCCAAACTAACAAAATATTTCAATTATTGTATGTGTGGGGCTATTGGATTGTGGTGGAAAGACCATAGATGTCATAGACATCATAGGATTTGGGATAAGAATAAATATTAAAAATTACTTTCTAATTTGACTATTGAATTATTGAATGTTGAAACTTTTATAATATTGAACTTTATTTTATCGTAATTTTTCTCGATTTTTGTATTTGGACTAATGCTTTCTGTATGATGTATTGTTTTATTGGCTACAACTTCCTCGTAGCATGTAAAAGCACCTCAAACTTACTTGAACTCTTAAGGATCACGTATCTCTCGATTCTTCGACGATGACCCCACAATTGTTGTCTACTCCTCGTGAATATCATGATTGGGTTAATATTGGGATGGTTTCAAAACTAGAGAAACATGATCAAACTGATTAATGAAATTTTACGATAACACTCATGGCCGACGGTGAAATCGGGTCTTGTTCACCCCTCGTGCGCACTCCATTTGCTGAAGTCCCGATAGTCAAATAATTATTAATTAATCCAATGTAAATCCATAAGCGAGGCAATAATTAACATTAATTAATCCAATGTAAATCTATAGCGCGGCAACTGCGCGTAAATTGATAGATTAATCCAACGGTATTACGCGTGCGAGCGATCTACCGTTCCCCCAAATCGTGCGGCTACGATGCAAAGCCCCAATTTCATCCTTCCCAATCTAAACCGCCCCTTCCATCGCCACAATCGACGCTCATCCTCTCCTTTAAATTCACTCATTTTCGCCTCTGCATTCACACACACAAAACACACACACACACACTAAAACGCAGCAAAATGTATTCGACAGGGGCGAGCTACGCGGCGTTGCACGTGGCGCAGAAGCGGCAGAAGGAGAAATTAGCGAGGAAAATGGAGAAAGGTGGGGAGAGAGTGAGTGTGGAAAAGCAGGCATCAGATGGGAAGGCTGCTGCACAAATTTGCAGCGCGAAGGGCAAAATTCACCCTGCGCCTTCCTTGATTTGATTTTGAATGTAAGTGGAATTGAGTTTGTGCTGAACAAAACCATCCACGATTAGGGTTTATCTTTTTCATTAGCGTCTAGTTATGTCATGCTTCTCCTCATATTGTAATTGTAATTCTAGCCAATGTTGAAGGGAAACTATATTACTACATATTATTTCTTTTTCATTTTATTTTCTGGTTCAAGTTTTTAATACTTTTATACAGTAGGTGATTTGTATTCTGATGGAATAATGCATATAAATACGTAAATTATGCAAGTAGAATTTTAAGATGGAGTAGTAAAAACAGTAGTATTTGAGATTTTTAAGATTTAATAACTTTAAAATTTGAGTATTCTCCATTACTTTTTACTCCAGTTTTTAGGAGTATAATCATTAAAAGGAAAGGTAAATACTCCATAATTTAAATTTTATATTAATATTTTTGCCAAAAAAAATGTTCATATGCATTAAAGGGAAAATTGCCAGAACAATTGTGAATTTCAACTAAATTCTGTTCCCTCTCACCACTTTGAATCAATTGATAAAATTATGAATTTTATATTTGTTTAATTTTGCTCATTTTATCTGATTTGTATGAAATTATACATTCCAATTTAACTTGCGGATATCCTAATTGGGAGACTACAACTCATCTGCGTCGTTTATCATAGATGTGTATGTGTCACGTTAACAACATATAATAATATACGGAGTACTAACTACAATGCAATGTAATATTTCATCATGGAAAAATTGAGAAAGCTTAAAAGTTCATTGTTTAAACAATCGATTTTTAAAGTTTGGGAAAGGTAAAATTTAACCCTGTCTTAAAAGATAAATATGAATTGGGTCTTGTTAGAGTGAGATTTTTGGGCATAATTGAAAAATGAGATGCAATCTCAGCTACTAATTTCTTCTACATTCAAATCTTCAAATCTTCGTATTAAAATGTCAAAACAAAAATAACACTTATAATTTACATATCAATTCCGAGAATATCGAATGTCAACAACTCGTATTAAAATGTCAACAACTAACAAATAACACTTATAATTCACATATCAATACCGAGAATATCGAATGTCAACAACTCGTATTAAAATGTCAACAACTAAAAAATAACACTTATAATTCACATATCAATATCGAGAATATCGAATGTCAACAACTCGTATTAAAATGTCAACAACTAACAAATAACACTTATAATTTACATATCAATACCGAGAATATCAAATGTCAACAACTCATATTAAAATGTCAACAACTAAAAAATAATACTTATAATTAATGTCAACTACGATGTCAACTACGATGTCAACAACAAACTTTATTTATGTCAACTATTATGTCAACAATAACATTTCACAAATAATTAATGTCAACGACAAATATTTTCATGTCAACGACGTATATTATTTATGTCAACAATAACGTTTTACATATAATTCATGTCAACAACAATGTTTTACATATAATTTATGTCAACAAAAATTTTCATAAAATTTATGCCAACGACTTATATAATTCATGTCAATAACAAAAGTTATTATGTCAACGAGCTATATAATTCATGTCAAAAATAAACATTTTCATGTCAACAACTTATATAATTTATGTCAACAATAATATTTTAGGCAATATCACAAACACCTTATCTACACAACTCAAAAATTCCAGCAACACAATCGAATTAAAAACTACATCCATATATTTCACATACCAATACCGAGAATATCGAATGTCAACAACTAAAAAATAACACTTATAATTTACATATCATCAATACCGAGAATATCGAATGTCAACAACTCATATTAAAATGTCAACAACTACAAAATAACACTTATAATTCACATATCAATACCGAGAATATAAAATGTCAACAACTCGTATTAAAATGTCAACAACTAAAAAATAACACTTATAATTCACACATCAATAGTCAGAATATCAAAATGTCAACAACAAACTTTATTTATGTCAACTATTATGTCAACAATAACATTTTACAAATAATTAATGTCAACAACAAATATTTTCATGTCAACGACGTATATTATTTATGTCAATAACAACGTTTTACATATAACATGTCAACAATAATGTTTTACATATAATTTATGTCAACAACATTTTTCATAAAATTTATGCCAACGTCCTATAAAATTCATGTCAACAACAAACGTTATTATGTCAACGAGCTATATAATTCATGTAAAAAATAAACATTTTCATCAATTTAGTCAGTTGCAACTTCAAAACTGCTGCATCTACAGATATAGTGTCTTACAAGATCCCAGACTTTCCATCGTTTGTGGAAGCAACAAAATCTATTCTAGCATCAACAACAAAATCTATTCTAACAAAATCTATTCCAACAAAATTAGAGGAATATCTCAGTCGATTTTCAGTCAGATGCTAGTGAGTACTATTGTTCCAAAATTTCACAAACACAGATACAAGAAGTCATTCCAAAAGTTCCATCCAATAATTCGGTAACTACAAGTGAACAAAGATTCTAATGAATCAAACACCACATTAATCTGCATTTGTTAGAGCAAGGCAACATTTTCAAAATTGCAGTATACATAAGTAAAACAAACAATTGCAACGCATTTCCACATCAATCTGAAAAATCCAAAGCATCACACAAACAATTCGATTCATCTCCAACAAACTATCTTCCAATTCATGTTTCAACATCATTGAAGCAAGCCACATTATCATAATAAATGAATACAAGTTCTTTTCTAATTTAGGTCGAACCAACTAAATACTTTATAATTAATTTGTCGTAATCAGCTTTTGGTCTCACTTTTAATATTGGTTTAAATGCGTGGCTATCATTTTGAACCAAGAACCAAACTTGGGCCTCCATTGATTGGCTCTTCTTTTGAGTTTAACTTTGCATCAAGTTAGGTTATGTCAACCCCAAATAAGTATAATTAATTTTAAAATATCACCTTATGGTATACATTGATAATACCCATTTGTGGTTACTCCTCTTTCATTTTTCATTTTAGGCAGTAAATTTTAGATTAATTTTTTAGTGTAATTAAATTAAAATTTTAAGTGTAATGAGACATCACTTAATAAAGGAGCTCTTAACTTAAACTAACATATTAATTAAATGAATTAATTCTAAATTAAACCATAAATAATATAAGGAGTTTGTGACGAACCGAAAAGTAACAGTACAAGTAACATAGGACGGAGGGAGTACATAATGTAATGTATTATGCACCAACAATTTAAAGTAGGAAATAAAATATGATTTGAATTAGACAATTCATGTTCTAATGACCACAAATGGATAGCATTTACTATGAGATAATTTGGTGGGAGATAAGTAGAGACTCGATAAATATTATGACCTTTTAAAAACTAACTGGCTTTGGCAGACCACTCATAAACATAATTAACATAAACAAAAAAAAAAGAGAATGCTTTATATCTTTATTCAAATAATATTGGTGCATGGAAGCAAAATGCATCCTTTTTTTCGTTTAAATTAAGATAAGATGTTAGCTATTCTCAACTAAATGACATTGATTTCTGACCAAATTCGAAAAACAACATTATAATTAAGGGTAACATTTACCAGGCAACATGCACCTAATTTGTGTTCCAAAAATACAAATAAAATCTATTAAACTAGCTATAACGGAAAATACCATTTTTAACACATTCTTTCGGCGGTTCCCCATGCAAATTAAGATGAATTACTAAATTTATTTACTTTGAACCAAGATTTAATTATTAGGCAAGTGATCAATGCATGGGAGTACTGACCAATGCATTATGCCTAATCACATTTCAATGTATAACTAGAGACTAATCAAAAAATGAAATAAGGAGTAAAGGACATTGGATGGATTTTGACCACAAGAGAAGTTCATTTTATGGGTGTTTGGTTCATTACAATGGATGTTTTATATAAACTAAAACACCCTTACAGTGAACTACGTAATTATATTTCAATTTTTAAAACTCAATTTCATCCTTCTATTTTATAATCTATTGGTTGAAATGTATTCTCTCTCTAGTTAATAGTTATACACTAAAGAGATGGTGGCTTTATAAACTCTACTTGGATATAATTAAAGATAAATTAATAAATTTAACTTCAAATTAAACACAATCATGTCACCAAAAGAACTCACCCGAATCATTCTATAATCTGACATTAAATATATATGAACTAGATTAATTTTTGAGTTTTAACTAATTAAAATCAGATTTCAATTAAGCAGTTTAATTATACATATTTCTTTGTTGCAGCGAAATAGAAAAGAGAAGTTTTAGAACTTCTGATACAAGAGTTCAGAACATTTAGAACGTAAAGATATATTTAGAATTTCTCTCTTTTTAAAACAAATACTATGTACTACTATGTTTAATCAGAATGAGTACAATTGCTGGCTCACTCAAAATTATAGTAGTTCTATACATGGAAACATCACCCTCTATTTTTTTTAATTTTTTTTTATGACCTAACATACTAAAACAACATTCAGTAAAATCACAATGATACAACTACAAAGGGATTATATTTAGGAAAGAAGTTAGAATGAATTGAAGTTCAAAATTTACACATAAAATAAGCCATCACAGAGAACAATTACCATATATATAATTTATTCCACAACTACACTCTTCCCCATCTTGATCTTATAAAAATGGTATGTGGTGATGAACTCATTCTTGATAAGTTTATTAAAGATTAGCACATAAAGACTTTAAAACTAGAATGATTAAGATAGCAATAACGAGAGTATTCAATTAGTAATAAACCGCACAACACAAGCTAGTGGTTAGTGGTTACCAAAGTAGGTTATAAAACAATTAAGCAGAGAAATCAAAAGCAGCTGACAGCCTAATTCCCATATTAATCACCAACTAATGCACAAACCATCATAACCACAATATTATTGAAGATAATAATGCCTAAAGATAACCATTGAACATGCCTTTCATAATTAAATCACACTACTTACTTAGTGATTTTCTTCCTCAGAAAGCATCCAACACCCCTTTGATCACTCCTCTCCTCTCTCCCTATAAATTCATCCTAGCCTTGTAGTTTCTAAGCACACCAACTTCTTCCATTGCTTTCATAGATACAAATCATTCCATAATTTTGTTGTAGAATGTCTTCAACGGGAGCTAGCTATGCGCACCTCTACGTGCAACAAAAGAAGGCGCAAAAGGAGAGAACGAAGAGAATGGAGGAGGAGAGAGCGAAGAATGGGGTTTCGAACAGTGTTGATGAAGGCAAGAGTAATAGGAGCAACACTAGGGTTTACCCTGGCAATTTCATCTCACCTCATTTTAATGGAGAGACTAGCTAGAGCTTCATCATCATCATCAACATCATATGAATTAATTTCCCATGTGTAAATTATGATGTTCTTGGAATATTTTGTGTTAATGTTTTTAGTTTTTGGGTTTGAAGTTCTGTCCTTTTTCATCTTGTAATAAATATTGGATTAGTGAGTTTCTTGTTACATGTATTTTCTCGTTTTCTCAATTCCATGTTTCAGTTATATTCCATCTCTATCTGAATAATGTTCATAATTACAAGTTGACAATCTCTATATTAATTAATTAATGAGCTATTTTATATTTGAAGCGTTGCCAAAAGGAAGTGCGTTGCATGTGTGACACTAATTATTTATATATTTTCCGAAAGAATATCAATAACTTTGATCATAAAAATAGAATAAGTTTCATGTTAATGGATGTCCAAATTAGGCATTTAAAAATTAAATATCACCTAGTTATGTGTCACCTCGTGAGGAGGAAACCTTAATTAGAATATGACTTACATGGCCGACCATAATCCTTTTCGTTGTTACAGTTGGATAAATTTGTCACTTGAAGATTGAATAATAATAATAACTTCATACTTGCTTAACCACACAATGAGTTGAGGGCCCTGTTTTAATTGTTAAAGATTCATATGTAAAAAAGGGACTTTTGTAATTGCGCCCCTAAGAGAATGAAGCCAAATGACCTTGGCAAACAATAATTAATATAGTAAAAACAAACTAAAATGGCCTTGGGCATACAATAATACTATAATACATGCACACGATGTAGCTATTTTAGAAAAAATATATACTCCCTCTTTTCCTTCTAAAATATAATCTCATTTTGCTATTTTAGGATATTATATAGTCTCATTTTAAAATAAAACTTTTTTATCATACTTTACCCTTTTTTTCTTCTCTCCTATTTTCCTTCTATGTATTACTTTTTATTATTTCTCTCATACTCTCTCACTTTCTCTTACATTTATCAATTTATTATTAAAACCCATATATCGTCTATAAATGAGACTATTTTTTCGGACGAAAGAAGTATATATATTACTATCTTCTTTTGTTGGCGGTAGTTAATTTGTATGGATATCCAAATATTGGAAACCACTCAAAAGTCTTTCATCAGAAATAGCTGTGAACGTTTATGTAGTTCTTACATTTTTATGTTTCTGATTTATGTTATGCGCATATAATATATAAATATGTACTATATTTTTGTATGGCAGTATGCATAAATTTGTTTGTAAATATGCTAGTTTCATATTTATACTATGTATATGTTGCTTGAAAATATATTTGTGTTCAAGTATATTAGTATGTGGAGTATGTTTCAATTTGCAAAGTGGTTTCTATGTATACATGTTTTTATTTGAAAATATGCTAGTTTTTGTTTGAAAATATGCACATTTTATGTTTACAAATATTTTGATATCTGATTTTTTTTAATCACAAATATGGAGCACATATAATTAGGAATATCAATCAAGCTCATTCATCGGGTTTCGGATCAATCCTACTCAGATTGCAGGCTAATTAAATTAAAATTTTATCGAGTTAGATATTTCCAGACTTAACCTTGAATCTTGGGTTTTAGGCTAGCTAACCAAATTGGTTAGTCGAGCTAAAAGCTAATATTTGACTGAACGCATCGTCTACGCATGAGTGTTATCGAAAAACGACATCACTCAACCCCATTGTTTGCGCATAAGTACTAGCGAAAAACTTCATTAATTGGGTGATTTCATGATTCCGACATTCGTCGGAGGAACCTTAAGGCAGAAATGTATTACTACTACATGTACATTTTTGTTGTTTCTAATTCTGGTAATAAGCCAACTTAATTTAGGTCGAACCAACTAAATACTTCATAATTTATTTGTCGCAATCAGCTTTTGGTCTCACTTACTATTGGCTTAAATGCGTGGCTATCATTTTTGAACCAAAGTTGGGTTTCCACTGATTGGCTTTTCTTTTTGAGTTTAACTTTGCATCAAATTAGGTTATGTCAACCCCATATAATATTTATTGATTATACCCAAGTGTGGTTCATATTAATTTAAGAAAATATAATACTTGCCCCAACAATTTAAAGTAGTAAATAAAATATTATTTGAATTAGAAAATCCCTGTTAATTCTAATGACCACTCGACAATGTGGATAATATTTCCTATAAATATAGTAGTGTGAGATAAGTTGGTGGGAGATAAGTAGACTTGATAATAATTATGACCTTTAAAATATATATAACTTGGCTTAGCCAGACCACTCATTAGCAATGTTTTTTTAGTATTATTACATGGAGGTAAAACGCATTTTAAATTTTTGTTTAAATTAAGATAAGATGTTAGCTGTTCTCGACTATGTGACATTGATGTATAACCAAAAACTAAATGTTAATTAAGTGTAGAAAAATTTACAGAAAGGCCTCATTAGTACATATATTTGTGTTCCAAAAATGCAATAATGAAAACAAATTAAAGCTATTACTATATAAACTATATAACGGGAAAAAAATAACATTGTTAACATATTCTTTCGCCGGCGGTTCCACATGCAAATTAAATATATAACACTTGGATAATTACAACGTGATTATTGATTCCTGTTTTGGATTATTATTAATTGCTAAACTTATTAACTTTCAATTATGATTTAATAATTACTTAACTTGGATATAATTAAAGATAAAATTAATAAATTTAACTCAATCATGTGATCAAAAGAACTCAACCGCATCATTCTGCAAAGAATTTACTATTTAGTACTCCATGAAAGATATATAGAATAACTTAAGATTTTATATTTAACTCGTTAAGTATTACTAATTATTAACCTTGAAACAAAATATAGTATAAGAGTTCAAAATATATAGTAGAACGTAAAAATAGACTATAAACTAGTAATAGTAGAAGCTTTCTCTTATTAATATATTGAGAATTGTTTTTGAATTATTGATTATATTGTTTTGCATGTTGATAGCGAAAGTAGTAGATTCACCTCTAGGATTCAATCAAACACTTCAAATCAATAACGCAACACATAATATCTGTGATTGTTATGAATCTAGATCTATATTTACGTTTGTAGTTTTCAGTACGTATCATTTGATGATTACATTAATTCCTAACATAACTCATTTTGTATTATATCAGTAAATGATCAGATTATTAGTATATGAAGTAGTACTACACTATTGTACTTACTACTATATTTTTTATAAGTATTTAGGAATGAAGTTTAATGAAGTTTAACAATGCCAACATGATACATATTATACATCGACACTCATTCTTGAGAAGTTTATAATAAAAAGATTAGCATAAAGACTTCAAACTGGGGTGGATAATTAGCTAGATAGCAATAACAAGTATTGAATTAGTGATGACTACATTGACCAATGCTTTAATTAGGGCCCAAATCTTGCAAATAAAAAACCTCACAAAACGTAGTGGTTTCCAAATAGTCGATAAACCAATTAAGCATAGAAATCAAAAGCTGCTGACAGCCTAATGACCAACTAATGCACAAACCATCCATAACCACAATATTATTGAAGATAATAATTCCTTTAAAGATAACCATTAAACATGCCTTCCATAATTAAACCACACCACTCACTTAGTGATTTTCTTCCTCAGAAACCATCCAACACCTCTTTCCCTCCCTATAAATTCGTCCTCGCCGCGTAGTGTCTAACACACCAACATCTTCCATTGCATTCATAGATTGAAATCATTCATCATTTTGTTGTAGAATGTCTTCAACGGGAGCTAGCTACGCGCACCTCTACGTGCAACAGAAGAAGGCACAGAAGGAGAGAGCGAAGAGAATGGAGGAGGAGAGAGCGAAGAATGGGGTTTCGAACAACGTTGATGAAGGGAAGAGTAATAGTAGCAACACTAGGGTTTACCCTGGCAATTTCATCTCACCTCATTTTAATGGAGACACAAGAAATTGATCATCATACTCTACTTCTCCATGCAACTTCCTTTCATCTATTTTTCTTGCCTAGTTTCCCATGTGTAAATTATGATTAAGATTGCGTGTGTGCTTTTGTTAGTTTACGTTTAAAGTTCTTTCCCTTTTCATCTTGTAATAACTATCGGATTAGTGAGTATCTTGTGACATTGCATGTTTCAAATATTGATTTAATTAGTTTTGCACACAACAAAAATATTTTTATCGAAATTAATCATTATAACATCTTTCGAGATTAATTATTATACTTAGCTGATTAAAGCTAACATGGTAAAACTAAAGCCAAAACCAAAACTTAAATATAATGGTATAAAATTTCCCAAAAAAGAATATACTATATTCTTAAAATTATTTGAGGGTAAAATGATCTTAGTATCAAATAAAAACTTAATCAAAATTCAATCCTAATTCACAGTCTAAGTACTCTTCTTTTGATTTTGGATTCATAGGAGTATAAATGAGAGAATATCACATCTTGTTAGTATGGACGTGGACAATATTATAAATGCATATATCATATATGAATGCATAGATAGATATTTAATGCAACATGCATTAATTCTCTTTAATTAACTAAAAGTATATATATACAATGGTATGTGTTAAAATGACAATACCTTCTAAAGTGATATCGTGACACCACATATCCAACAATATTATAAACACTACATATCAATATTATAAACGCTACACAACAGTCTATAGATTGTTGTATAGAGTGTTAGATATTGCTGGCCGAGAAAAAATTGCTGTGTACAGTGTTATATATTGCTGGACGAGATTTTTGCACTTGAGCGTTTTTTTTTATTGCCACATGGCAGCTTATCATTCATCCACGCGTATAAATGATTGGCTAGGAATCATGGTATGATGTTGTTTTAAGAGGTGTTATCGTTTTAACACACCCATATATACATTTACACATCAATTATATACATATAATAGGTACTATTGACGATTATGAATGTTAACAACCACACAATTAGAAAAACGTAAACATTTCACAAGATGGTGTTCCATTTCTATCTAAACACCATTCATAATTATAAGTTGACTATTTCTATATTAATTAATTAATTAACGACCGTTTTATAGTTGGCGACAGTGGTTGCTACTAAGTTGCATGTTAATGGACGTCCAAATTAGGCATTAAAATATCACCTAATTGTCACCCTCACGAGGAGGAATCCTTAATTAGAAAATTAATTACTAGGCCGACCATAATCGTTTTCGTTGTTATAGTTGGATAAAATTTTGAAATTTAATAATAACTTCATACTAGTGTAACCACACAATGAGAGCACACTTTAATTGTTAAAAAAATTATATAGATAGGGACACTTCTAATTACGCCCCTCACAAAATGAAGCCAAATGACCTTGCCAAACAATTATTAATATAATAAACACAAACCAAAAAATGGCATTAGACATGCCATTAATATAATACACACATACATGAAACATGTGGTTAATTATCAATCAAAGAAAAGCTGAGAAAGTGGTTAATGCTCGAGGCCAAAAAAAGGTCTTGAATTCAAGTCCACCGTAACACATTCTTTTATGTTCATTTTTGCCTATCAAAAAAGTGAAAGTTGGGAGACAGAGCTTCATCAAAATTTCATATCAATTCTTCTTCTAATCTGTTAAATAAAGCTGAAAGGAAAAGAAAAATTACTATGTTACAGAAATTGGCTTTGACAATACATACATGACTAGCATCACTCAAGGCTAGCCACTTTATCTTCAATACCATGAACTCTATCGAGCGACTCTTCAAGTGCACGCAGCGCAATCTTGTAATGGTCGAGGGAGATCGCTCCTTCCTCCACGACTTGCAATGCACTTCTGTACAACTGGTTGAACCACTGCGCCTGCTCACTAGTATCCGAGCTCTCAGCCTCGTGGTCGTGAGTGTATAACCGTTTGTAATCCTTTCTCCATCTCGACAAGATGTATCTCTCAGGGATCTCCTCTACTCCGTTGAAATTCAGCACGCTCAGTGCATGCCGGCATAGATAACCGTAGAAGTTAAAGCAGCTGCAGATGCAACGAACTTCAGATGCAGCTGGGTTGTAAAGAACTTCAAAATCTCTGATCTCTCTCCTGTTTACTTCGAGCAGAACCCTTTCCTTGACCGAGAAGATTGTGATCGGTCCCTCAACGTGTATCTGTGTCGTACTGAAGCAAGAATACATCTCCTCCACCTCCAACTGAAATCTTTTGAAGATTGCTCGAGTGTAGACCTTTGACAGCTGCAGTTCAAACGAGCATCGTGTTTTCAGCTCAGGGATTGAGTTTCTCGACTCCGTGTCTGCAATCACTTCTTCCTTGTGTTTTTTCAGCAATGCTAGTTCATACTTGTCGAGGAATTCCTTCAGCGGGGTCTGCTTGTGCAGGTACTTGCCGAAAAAGGGATTTATCGTCTCACCAAGCCGCGCAGCAGCCAAACCCACGAAGAAAGTGTCCTTCAGGTAAACAGGAGCCCATTGTGCTCGATCCTCATATAACGATCTAAGCCACTCATTATCCGAAACTCCAAAATGCTGAACCATAAATCCCCATGCTGCTTCAAAATCATATGGCTTTAATGCCTCGTAAACTCCTTTCAAAAGGGCCTTCCTTATAGCATCATAGCTACGCAAACCTCCCAGATTCTCCGGAACTTTTCTCATGATGTGTGACAAGCAAAACCGGTGTTGAGACTTCGGAAACACATCAGCAACAGCACTCTGCAAAACCTTGCACCTGTCAGTAATGATGGTTTGTGGGGAAGGCCCAGACGTACAACACAGCCATGATTTCAATACCCATGTATATGACTCAATAGTCTCACTAGCAAGCAGGCCACAACCAAGTAAAACCGACTGACCATGGTGATTCATGCCAACAAACGAAACAAGGGGAACCTCATATTTGCAGGACAAACAGTTTGTGTCGAAGAAAATCACGTCACCGAAGTATACATTCGCAGCTCTAGACCTAGCATCTGCCCAGAACACATTTCTCACACCCCCTTCATCATTTAAGTCAACCAAGTAAAAAAAATTCGGGTTCGTCAACTGTACACGACAAAGGTAATTATACATGGCCTGTGTGTCACCCTTTCTCAAGTTCAATTTATTGGGCTGATCGGAGGGAGTTTTAGCAAGCTTCTGGCTGAAGTTGGAATTCCCATCACTGCCCGCATCTATTACAAGAGCACGATAGAGTTTGACTGGTTGCATTTCAACGTCAGAGTTCGACAGCAACTTTCTCTTGTGTCCACAACTAGTCTTCTTATTAGTCTGGTGAGTTTCCGCTCCTAATAGATGGTTGTGCTTGAGGTTAACATCAAGTACTCGCCACCTTTTAGAATCGACTATCCTCATCCTCACCATAGCACGGCAACCAGTTCTTGTTTCCTTCCGCAGGTGGTTCCCATCTTTGAGTCTTTTGAAACCCTGGCAACTGCAGCATAAGACAGCACCATACTTCTCTCTGGTATTTCTTTTGAACCAAGAGTTTTTCACTCTCACAGTAAACCCTACCTCTGTGGCATAGCAATTGTAGTAGTTGTATGCATCGTCATAGGACTCAAACTCCATTCCAATTGCAGGAGCGACAAATTCGTTTCCACCTTCACAAGTATTGTCCTCAAGAACATCATTTTGACCATTGGCTAGAAGAGAAGCAGAGCTTACTTCTTCTATGATTCCCTCAGTATGAAGAGACATTTCTTCCATACTCATCAGAAATGATCTCTGAGCATAAGTACACGCTAAAGGTACAACATAGATAGCTGCCAGAAAGAAGTATGCACATTATTGAAATAAAATGACATCTTAAGCATTTATTCCTTTCATGAGTTTGGAACAGCAACATGAGCTTGTATTCTTGATTAAATATTGCAAAGTAGATTATCGATGAGAAGCAAAGCAGAGAAAATCACGTCAACAATGTGATATTTGTCTTACAGCCAACACACATTACCATAGACACACAATTTGAACTTATTAGATTTAAACTCTGAATAATATGACAGTTAAATTCCTCCAAGATTTCAGTCTATTGTGATATGATGATCTCTTCAGAGAATTATCTCCAACCAATAAATTGCAACAAAAATCTACGTTTTCTTAAATTTTCAAAAATAGAAAACCATTCAATTGGCAAATTATGTGAATATGGTTCCCGTGTAATTAGACAGAATCATGTCTACAACTACAGACATAAACTTCAATTTTGCAATGCACTCCCTTTATTATCCACACACAGTTGAGCCCCCTTTATTATTCCTCTCTTCTCCGAGAAGCTAAGCAACCACTCCAAAACTCTGTGAACTTCTTAGCACAAATAAGTGTATATATAATCGCTCAATGTTGCAACTTCTAACATGATATGATAACCATTAACATTTGCAGAACATCAGATATATTTAGTTCACAGCCAAATTAGAAGAGAACTCATAAATTCAAAGAGAAGGAGGAACTGGAAGCATCTATAAGAAAATGGCTTTCCATGAAAAATAAAATTCACAAATCAATCACAGACGCGAAAGGTGAAACCAACATAAAAATGTCAAAATTAGAAGGCTGCAAATTGGTCCTAATAAAGAAACTGAAAAGTTGGCCTAAAGATCAAATCTTCGAGTAATTTGCATAAAAAAGAAACTTCCATCACTAACTCAGCAGTTTTAGTCCTTAAAAACCTCAATGGTCAACCATCAACACAGATTCTCAGATAAATGGGGATTTACTTAAGCATGATTTTTCCCAATTGCATAAAATTAGTTGCTCGAAGCTGAAAAATTTTAACTTTTTCTTAAACCAACCAAAATATTATTCGGTGATTGACATATATGTTCAGTTATTTAGGCAATCTAGTATTCAACTTTCTGCTTCCAAACTAAAAACATCGCATTTCTCAATAGGAAAGAATTATTCACATCCCATGAAAATAATATGCGCATATATCTTCATATTGATCATAAAAAACAATTATTCACAATCTGCATTCAACGGTAAAATGAAAATTTCATGGCAAAAAGAATGAAAATTTTCTGCAGCCCACAACAAAAGAAACCAAACAGCAATCGATTAATACGCATAAAATGGGGTTGGTGACTGCAGCATTGATAAGAATTGAAAATTGAAAAAAGCAGAAGCGGAGAAATTGGGGTTAGAGACTACCGCAGTTAGGGTTGATATTTATAAAAAATATGAGTATAACATAAGTTTATTAAAAATATACACCCTTAAAAATATTGAAGGTATTTTCGTCCAGAAAATCTTGGAAATAGTAAAAAAGTACTTCAATTGATATTAACCCATAGTTGGCAGACCTCAAATGATATTTTCAAAGTTTACGGATCTAAAATGATATTTTGACAAAGTTCTCTCTTTTAAAAATTTCTACTAGTTTATATAAAGTTCGAATTTGTTGGTAATCATTTTACGGTCTCTTCAATTCTGAATGAATATGACGTGACTAGGTCAACAACAATATCCAATAATTGATACTTGGACGCAATCTCTTCATCTTCTATCATTGTTCATACTCTTTACTTATATGCTTTCAACTAGCATTAAATCTATCAGCATCTCCATCGGTGTTCCTTTGAAGGGCTCTAACGATTTTCGTGTTTCGGGTTGCTAGTACTCACCGTCACTAGGACAAAATTGACCCATAGTCTCATTTTCATAATTGATGGATTCATCTTCAACAACTTGACATTAAATACAATGCTTTTGTTTTCCTTGGGATTTGAGGAACGGTTGCCTTTGATCACTAGACCTCTCTATTAGTACACGATAGAGAGTCGCACCATTTAGTGCCACGAGGAGAAAATAAGAGTTCGATACTTCATTTTTGGGTATTCGGTTGGCAAGACTAACTCTTATGATTAAATATGTATCATGTTTGGTTCATAAGATTGATCACCACAACTTAAATCCTAAATGGATAGTCTCATGATAATTAGTCATAGTCTCCTCCCTCCAACTTAAATAATCCTCCAACTTAATCCTAGATAGATAATCTCATGATAATTAGTCATGGCAACCGAACGCCATCAAATTGTATTTTGCTTTTCTCTAGCAATAATTAAAAAAAAAACTCTCATCCGAAAAATTAAATAACCTAATAATCTTCTTAAGCTACTTAAGTCAAGTTAATATTGTAATGGCATTTTTTATTACTATTATTTAACACTACGAGATTTAAATACAGTATGTTTTTTTTTAAAGAGAAAATGGCATTCAAAGATAGCCAGCATGAGAAACAATTATCAATGTCGATATTTGCTAGAAGCCTAGAAATTATAGTAGTAGTATTTGATATTCATATTTATGTGTTTTTTTTTTTTTTTATTTCAGACGAACGTCAAAGTCAAATATCATTAAAATAAAGTTTAATGTAAGAAGGGTGAACTACGAAAATGGTCCCTGAATTATGGGTTTATCTTACCCATAGTCCCTGGACTAAGGGTTTATCTCGAAATTGGTCCTTTTGGCTTTTTTTGGTACGAAAATGCCCTTTTGAGGGGATTTTGGGGGGTTTGGGCAATTTGGTCTTTTTACACTTTTAACATTTTAAACATGATATTATTTTAGTTATGTACTAACTCTGATATATTTTAAAATCATCATTCTTCTTCCCTTTTGTCATCCTTCACTTTGTTTCTTTATTTCAATATTAGATTTAATTTTACAAAATTTTAAATTTTAATTTTTAAATATCAATAAATTTTTTTAATTACAAAAATTATTAAATAAAAAAAATTAATAGTCATAATCAATATTTGAAAGTGTATAATATTTAATCAATATGACAACGACTTAGTTTTAATCAATATTTAATAGCTTTAATCATAAATATATCATATAACACGATTTATTCTGAAATAAATATGCATCTAATGTAAGACTAATATAATTTTTGTTTATTAATTTGAAAACAATAAAAAAATTTACTAGTAATTTTCAACAAAAAAACTCCTATATTAAATTTTTAGTAGGATCAAATTTTTAGTCAACTTCATAATATTCAATCACAAGCAATTATAACAACCGAACGAAGGCTAAATAGAATAGCTCTTATTTTTTCATCACGATTAATATTATTTGTGTGTACTTCTTCAATTCAGCTGAATATTATATTAAATAATAAAAATTAATAGTTTTAATCAATATTTATAGTGTCCATGAATTAATAGTTTAATAAAAAAATTTATTGATATTTAAAAATTAAAATTTAAAATTTAATTTTATAAAATTAAATATAATATTAAAATAAAAAAACAAAGTGAAGGATGACAAAATAGAAGAAGAATGATAATTTTGAAATAATATCAAATTTAATATATAACTGAAATAATATCAGATTTAAAATGTTAAAAGTGTAAAAAGATCAAATTGCCCAATACCCTCAAAACCCCCCAAAAGGGCATTTTCGTACAAAAAAAGCTAAAAGGACCAATTTCGAGATAAATCCTTAGTCCAGGAACTACTTACGATATTTTTAAAGTCCAGGAACTATAAGCGAGATAAACTTATAGTCCAGGGACCATTTTTGAATTTCGCTCTAAAATGAAATGAGTGTCTAACAAGAAGGACAAAGGACCAATGAAAATAGAGAATATCTAATTTGGTTGATACTTGATAGTGATTATTCCCACTATTACGATTATAAATTATTGTCTTACGTTAGTATTTTGTTTTTATAGGTTAATTTAAAAATCATTGTAAATTAAAATGATTAATTTTTTGATTAAATAAAATGAACAATGATGCTGCACGGATTCGGTCAAACGTGTATCACGTGGTCCATCTCATTAAACTCTTTTTGTATTAATGTTAAACTCATTTTATATTAATGTTAAACTCATTTTATTAATCATTCCAAAAATAAAACTAAAATCATTCAACTTATTACTTTTAAAGTATTGAAACAAACTAATTAAGAGCTTCATATAGAGTTTGGAGATGTAGTACTATTATTCTCAAACTTTTTTTTCCAATATTAAAATTTTCCTAAATAGATACTACTATAACTTATACGTGCTATAAATATAATAAAACGTGAATTGGAACAACTGAGTTTTTAAAAGGATGAAAAATTTTGTTGACAGCGATGTCCAACCTAAATACAAGTGTGTGTGCATTACACATAGGAATCACATTTAATAAATATAAATATGCACTATAATCACACATAATTGCGCTATAAATAAACAGGAGTGGGCCTTTTAATTAAATAAATGTTGAACATGATATTAAATACAGTAGGACTAATAAATACGATACTGTTTTTTTCATAGACACGGTTGAACATGATAGTAGGAGTATATTTTTGCAAGCTAGTAATAATGCAAATTTAGAACAATCATTTAGGAGTGGATAAATTATGGTACATGTCATGAACCAATGTTTTGGAGTTTAAAAAAATTAATTATATAAAATTACTATATTTGGAAACAATTATAGTCTGTATTTGTATTGTTTGATTTATAAAATTAAAGTTAACGAATATGTCGGGTCATGTTTACTATGGAAGATTGGAGGTCGTAAAAGAGAATAAATAAATTATTTTTATATGCTAAAAGATTATATTCCCTCCGACTCTCCGTTCCTAGAACTATTTACTTTTAAGCTTGTCTTTGAAAAATCTGAACTTTCTAATTTATAAAAAAAAAAACTTTCTAATAAGATGAGACTCATTCTCAACTAACAATACTTTAAAATCTTTTTTCTTTCTATCCCTCTTTTACTGTTCCAGTTACATTAAAACTCGTACTGAATTAAATGTTCATACTATTTGAGAACGGAGGGAGTGTTGATTACTTGTAATAAGAATATACGATGAAGGGAATATTATTTAAAAATTAAAATCGAAGAATGAAGTTGGAGAAACATTTAATATTCCGTGAATCTCATCCAATGTTTATTTTCTTGTCATAGCATATTCTAAACAAACTCAAAAACTCTCAAAATAAATTTCTCCAAAAGAAGAAAGATAACAACTTAATTATTTAGAGATGATGGGATGAATGACACAAACAGAATTAATTGATATTTTTATAAGTTGTCAAAATTTCATAAATTGTTTCTAAGAATATATTAAATTTATAAATTTGATATTGTGGCTTATATATATTGATGGAAAATCGAAATGTTGAAAAGTGTGCAGAGTCAATAATGGCAGCTTACGAGAAGCAGGTGGTGGTGATAACCGGCTGCTCCGCCGGCGGCATAGGCCACGCGCTCGCCCTCGAATTCGCCTCCCGCGGCTGCCTCGTCGTGGCCACGGCTCGCTCGCTCTCATCCGTCTCCGATTTGCAGGACAATCCCAACTTCTTCCTGCAAGAGCTCGACGTCTCCGACGACGACAGCGTGCGCCACGCGCTCTCCACGATCCTTGAGAACTTCGGCCGCATCGACATCGTCGTCAATAATGCCGGAGTCCAGTGCGTCGGCCCCGCCGCCGAGGTCCCCATGGATATGATCCAAAACACCTTCAACACTAATTTTTTTGGTAAAATTGATTTTGTTAATTCCATTTTTTGTACTGCATCTATTTGCATAGTATAATTTAACACAGTATGTGATGTAGGATTGATTAATTCTGGTAGAAATTGAGTTGGATTGTGGATCAGATCTCATCTTATCGATGTTTTGGAGTTGGATTTGGATTTGGTTGTTATTACTTATTAGAACTTCGTAGTGATGCTCAATTTTGATAAGATTTTGTTGTTTGAGGAGAATTTGCTGCTGCTGTTTGTTTGATTGAAAGTTGTGTATTTCATTTCTGAGATTGGGATTACTGATTGGTTCATGGCAAGGTTAAGATTATTGATGCTAATGTAAACCTCACAAGGAGCAGGGAAGTGAATCTGCAATGGTGTCATATGTAAATACTGGTAAAAGAAATGATGTATCCCGAATAATATCATAGGACGTCGTGACTTCTGCTCGTTGCATACTCTGATCTACTATTGTACGAATAGTATTTGCTGGTGACGGGTGTCCCTCTTCTCGTATCATTGAAACCACAAATGTCAATGTCTCCTTCTGTTCAAATTGAGTTTTGATTAGTGGAACTAAGAGTTGTTTATTTTGTGTACAATAAGTAAGTTAGGTAACCATCTTCTTCTCATTTATCATATGCTTTTCCTTAGCATTCATTACCAAAGAAGATTGCATCATTTCAAAGTTTGAGTATTTGTGGTCTTCTCATTGAATTTTGAATAACCTAATCAATCTTATAATCTGTGTGCTCTGTTTCCATATGGTTGTTGCCATCAACATAAACCATTTTTCTTAATGCAGAAGTTATTTAATGGATGATTATGTGTTTTCCTGCTTGATAGGATCGTTGAGGTTGATTCAAGCCGTAGTTCCTCACATGGCATCTCGGAAGAAGGGCAAGATCGTAAACTTTGGAAGTGTGACAGCATTGGCCCCAGTGCCATGGGGAGGCGTCTACACTGCAACCAAATCTGCTATACATTCCATCTCTGATAATCTAAGGTAAGTAGAAAATGTCCTTCCAGTGCTCAAGTTTTTGATCCGTCTCACAATGAGTTCAATACCAAAATGCAGATTGGAACTACGACCCTTTGGGATCGACGTGATCACAGTTGTACCCGGGGCTATTAGGTCCAACATAGGAGAGACTGCTTTGGCAATCTACAGCAGAATGCCAGAATGGAAACTGTACAAGCCATTTGAAAAAGCAATTCGTGCTAGAGCAGTCGTCTCACAGACACCGAAATCTACTCCTGCGGAAGTGTTTGCAAAGAAGACAGTCGACGCAGTACTGAAAGAGAAGCCGCGCGCTTGGTTCAGCTTTGGCCATCAGTCCACACTTATGGCAATATTGTATTATGTGCCCCTTTTTATTAGAGATTTTATCTTTAGGAAAATGTTCAAGTGTTCATGATATATTTTGGTATATTCTTGTATCATTTATATGGATGGATCATGTAATAAGAGTGTTCATATTTTCTCTGTTTTTAGATACGAGTCTTAAACAGCTTCTGTTTGAAGGTTTTCCGTCCGCACCAACCAAAACGACATCATATTGTATGTTTTCCTCTTCGGTGAGATTTAGAATGTCACAATAGCAAGAGAGTCATGATCTTAAAGTATAAAACTGAAAAGCCTATTATTGTCCAAAGCAAAATGATACACTGCTATTGATGTCTACTAAATCTCACAACAAAATTTCAAGTTTACAAGAAGCCTTTTGACGACTACAAATGTCAGCACATCACTGCAATCGGTAAGGGTGTGAAAAATATACCATTCCGGGTGCCTGAATAGGAGCTAGAGGGCGAAAGCCTGCAGGCGGAGGCGGTTGCTGTTGAGATACCGACATGGGTTGCTGCTGAGGTACTGTTGATGGCTGATGCCCCATTGGCAGCATTTGCACCATCGGGTTAACCATGTATGATGGAGGGGCCGGTGGAGGAGGCCCAGGCGGCATAGGACTCAAGCCACTATAATCATACGAACCAGGCTGCATATACTGCATAGAAGGCTGGTTAGGTACTGAGTGATAGAGGGCTTGAGAGTTGGGAACTTGCATCGAGGGCTGAGCCATGACGGTTTGATAAGGGTTTTGTGAAGGGTTTATCTGCGCAGCCATGTAAGCTTTAGGATCTGAAACAGGCGGGTTTTCGGATTTTGACATGGGATTGCTCTGTGTTGATGAGAAAGAAGTCGTTGAGGTTGATGATGGCGTCAGCCCAGCACCTTTAGCTGCTTCGGCAGCAAATGAGGAGAGAACCGATGTCATGATATACTGGGAGGATGTCGAGGCTGCTAGCCTATCTGCAACTTCAGCTGCAATTGCAGCAGCGGATTTTTTTGATGATTGCTCCGAGTTGGGATTGGCGTCTGTTGGCGTTGTTGATGGTTTTGAGTCGAATACGCGATCTTCATTCAATTGTTTTCGCATGTGTGTGGCTTCTTCTACTTGTGCCTGTGCAACCTGAAATTTGATACGATGCCTTAGATGTTAGAACGGTGTCTTAAAATGATTCTTGAAATAAAGTTTCGTGAATGGGTCTCAACGACAAACCTGCATCTGTGTCCGAACATTCTCCAGTTCAGATTCCTGAAATAGAGGAAAATTATACCATCAACGATTCAGTAGGCAAGTTGATAGATAATAAAATGGAATTATTCAGGTATTGAGCGACTGACTACCTGCTCGTGAAGTGCATCCCTCAACTGAGCAACGAGGGCGGCTCTATTGTTTTCAACTTCTTTAAGTTTTTCAATGCATTGCTTCAATGTACTTTCTTCCTCCTCCAACTCTTTGGCTAGGGTCTTGCGCGATGGATCTTTGGCTGAAAAAAGTAGCAAATCCTAGAATAAATAGTAGGAATCAATAAAACACTGCGGCACCAGTAATGTTGCTTCATTCAACAGTCGGCCTACCTTTTGTTAAGGCCACATCAACATCTTTCTCCATCTTTTTCACACGATGAACAGCAGACTTGCATTTACTCAATTCTTCGTCTTCACTGTTGTGTTCACTGAACACCGAGTGAAATGCTGAAACAATTTTCTCTGCTGTACCACCAATGCTCAGTTTCTGGTTTCATTAAAAGAAGATTTTTTTAGAAATGTAATCTAACAAAGCTGATGACGTACAATGAAAGAAAAGGAAGATAAGAGCCACGCAGAAAACAATGAAATGGTAAATCCTACCGTCTTTATAGAACGTGAGTCCTTTTTAACTATTCTGACAGAGCGAGACCGTTTCTTCCTGAGCTCTAAAGGTGGAGGTAATTCTTCTCCAAGCATCGCATCTCTAAGGCTTTTAGCTTGAGAACCAAAAACTCTTCTTTCTTCCCATATCCCAACCTAAAGGGTACATTATAGTCAAGCATCTCCGCCAGTCAAAAATAAAATTGATTATCTAGCGCTCATATTTGAAGAATCACAAGACTAAACAACTGAGACATCTACAAAGCATTTATATGAAATGACAAACCCCAACTTTGGAGTTTAGGAAAGGAGTGATAGAGTGGCAGTGTTCTTAAATTATGTGAAATTGCTCACCAATCTAGACACCACATTCTTTCCACGATCATCGCCTTTACTCTCTAACTCTTTGAGTGCTGAAGGAAGAACTTTCCAGAACTCGGTAACGAATTCATTGCCTTTACGCTTGCTGTTCTGTAAGATGTCATTTGCAAGATATAAAAGAGGCACTTTCTGGGCTATTTCTGAACTGCGGAATTGTCTGTCCCATGTTGTAACCACTAGCTCTGCTTTGCTTCGGTGAAATATACACCAGTGCGATAAAGCTATATCCCAAGTTAAGGGAAAACCAGAGAACGTATTTGCAAATATTAGTAGAGGGTGTCAGAGAAATATCCTAACAAGTTCACCTCTAAAGCAAGTTTATAAACACCATAAGCATAAACTATATCAATTTTGAAATTTATGCATTTCCATTCTCCAGAAATGGACACTTACTCAATTAAATGTTAAGATTTGCTTACATTGAAAGAAAATATTCACAAAATGACAAAAGAATACTCCATAATGTTAGATATTTGTGAATAGTGAATATAAAAGATTACGGTTATATACGTATGCCAACTCAAAAAAAGCATCCACACAAGAACTTGAAATGCTCGTCTAGTCATTACAAAGAATATAATTCAGAACATTAGGAAAACAAAACAAAACATAGAACGCAAAAGGCAAAGATATCGTTCAAACATAATTGTGACTCTACGACTCTATAAAGTGCCAACTCAAGTAGAAATTTATCAAAGACAAACAGAACTATGTTATCCTTCAATTTGAATGATAAGCCTAGGTGTAATAACTTCAAAAAACAAAATGTATCAGCAATCCTATCAAAATTAAACGATAAACAAAATCCTAGTATCAAAGCAAACGGAACAAAAGATCAACTGCAACTGGCAGAACGGTGACTTCACAATACATTCGTCGTTTCCTCTAAGTATATACAATGAAACTGGAGCACCAATTCACACTGTTGGAACACATGAAACACATTGTACAATTACACAATCAATCACAAAAAGGTTAGCAGCATAGATCTCCCAATCCACTCAGAAAACACAAAGCAAATTAAGAAACTGCAAATCACACTTGCTAGCAATACAAGGAAACAGAAAGAATCAGAGAAAATAACAAACAAAAATTCAGCTGAGGAGGATACTCTCAATGCATTGCTGAGTGCTATTGAGCTTCGAAAGCTTGTCAGCAAGAATCTGTTCACTGAACACACTATTCATCCCACCGCCACCGCCACTTTCAGCTCCGCCGAACAACTATGTGTGTGTGTGTGTGGCGAATGTATTCAATTGAATAGAAGCGCGGCAAAATCCGAAATTCAATTGAATCCAGGAGTGAAACCCTAATTTATGTATGAACGAGAACTGAGAAAATAGAATAACTTAAACCCAATTAATCGAAAGGGCTCAGCGGGAGAAAAAACTTTCAACAAATCAGCTGATTTGCATTGCTACAAAATCGAAAACGGAGAGAAAGGGGGAGAGTTTTTCCGAACCAAAGCAAAAAAAAGAAGTTGGGCGGAAAGAAAATTTGAAAAACAGGTAGCTTGTACAAAATTTAAACGAAATTTGATTTCGGTTAAATCACAAACCCTAATGAAAAGTTGTGATTTTGTTAGGATTTTGGAAGCGGGAGTGATGGGGAGGGAATCATACAGAAAGAAACGCATAAAAATGAGAGGGGATTTGCCTTTTTTTGGTAACAAAAAATTTGAGCTACGGCTGCGTCTAGTGTGTTAAAATTATATGAATTTTAGAGATGTGTAGTAAAACGCAATTTTATTAAATTGAGTATGTCACGTGCACCTCTAATTTCTTGTTATTTTATTATATAGTTGGGCAAAGGTGTGATTTTGAATTTTCATTTTTTGTGTTTTTGAGTATATGCAGTTTTTTAGTATTGATTTTTAGTCGATAAAAGTGTCACTTTTTATTGTAGAGATTAGTAGGTTAGTGAGAAAAGTTATTATCTGTTGTTACTCAATGAGAGTGGTTATTTTTTTAGGTCATGTATAAACAAGATAAAGATAAAAAAGAAGAGTATAACATAAAATCAGTAAATTCTACATAAATTGCTAGAACACATTCTTGTGGGGTAAGGAAAATATATAATTGAATTAACATTTTTTAAACTGATAAAGTATTAGGGGTGAGTACAGATTTCAGATCGAATCATTGCACAATCCGATCCAATTCAAAACTTTGAAAATTATGAAAAATGAATCTAGTTTGATCTGGAAAATCTAGGATTGAGTAAAAATGTATAAAATCTGAAATTTCAATACCAAATTTGACAATTTTGAAAATCTAATACCAAAATCCGAAAATCTAATGTAAAATACAATTGAAATTGTTCAACACAGTAAATATTTGTTAGGATTATAATTATAATAATTATTTTTATGTATGTTAACATGCTTTTTAACAATTTAACTTCATGTTATTAGGCACGATTTGATTCACCTTTAAAAATCTTTAGAGTATTTTATATTTTTTTATAAACAAAAATAATCATGAAACATTTTTTCTTAAATAATTAATAGTTCACTTTTTGCACATATTAAGCAAAATGAAAAATAAAACTTTCAATTATTGGATAAAAATATTTTTTCACATGTAATTATTAAAAGTTCAGGAGAAAAACAAAAGTGATGAAATCTGAAAATTAAAAAATGAGGATTCGTTTGACCTATGTAAATAGAAAATTAAAGTTACAAGTAAAGGGAACTATAGTAATTTAAATTAAGGATGATGATAATGTCAATTCCAGGCTCAAGATCATTGCATCCAAAGAGAGAAAAGGAAGTAGAAGATCAAGAATAGGGATAATCAAATCTCATATGCTCTACCAAACTGCAAACAAGATTAATGGAAGTGCATTGACTGTCAAAAACCAGCAAGGACATTACCAAGCTGAACCATAACACATAGCAAAGGATATTCGAGATGACAATTCCAAGACTACGATAAAATGTCTTACATATAAAATATAGAAAATGATACAGAGGATCCAGAATATTGAAGTAAATCATTTAAACTATTTATTCTTTCCTCAGTGATCGCTGGGCAGTGACTTGATGATGTCCGAATCACCTGTATAATCAGAGAACAATTGAAATGTATCAGTAATCACTCCAATGTCCAAGTGATGTAAAGTAAGAAGCAACAAGAAGACAACTCCCATACCAGGATCAACAATGCTGAGGCATGAAACACGGAAGTACTTCCCGCATGCAGTCCCCAAATCAACATTGTCTGGAAATTCACAACATAATTTAAAGCGTTAGACTAAACTCATGACTGATTTCTCAAACTTTGCTATATATTGCCCCAAACATTTATCTATGTAGAAAATACTCCATGTTTGTTACCTTAGAAAGTATACTGATTCAAACTTGATTAAATCCATAGCCTTTGGCGGCACATAATTAGAAAAATACATTCGCTCTATTTCAAATGAATCAGTATATAATGCTAATAAACACCCAATACATTACGAATTGTAAACTAATTCACAAGCTTTATGTTGCATCTCATTGGTGGAATTTCCTATTGATTCATTCATTGGTGCTTATCATTAATTGTATCTTCCAAATATGATACTATATGTTCACAGTAAAAGTTTAATCAAATGACAAACATTAACACAGCTCCAAACCATGTCTTATGTCTTCCATTTGCATAACCAAAATTAAAAATTTGGAATTTGTAAGCATACCTAATGTATAAATCCTTCAAATAAACAAGCAAATACAACAAGAGGCCTCAGAAATAAGCATAAACACGATTCATCCCAAATAATTCTCAAAATCAGCACTTACTTCCGTTGTAATGGTGAACACCAATCTTCGCGAGCATAGCATAGTACTCAATCTCGGATTTCCTTAACGGCGGGCAATTGTTCGAGATCAAGATCAACTTACCTACAAAAATTCAGCCAATCAACAACCTCAAACCCCTCTACACAATACAGATTTAGCTAAAGCGCATTCGCACTGAGATAAATCTAACGAACATTGCGAAAAACGAAAAGGGGGAAAATTTACCTTTGGAGTTGCGTAGGGTTTTGAGCACCGTCTTGTATCCGAGCGTGTACTTCCCGCTCTTCATCACGAGCGCGAGCCTGTTGTTGATGCTCTCATGAGTCTTCTTCTGAAACCGGAAATGAATCAGCGCAAAAGCGAATTAGCTATTGATTTCAGATGAATTTCAGGAATTAACATGAACAGAAGTGTTAAATTAGGGAACGATGATCAGAAAATAGAGGAGAATCGTACGGTCTTCTTGGCGGCCACCATTGTTGCTGGAGTCTGCTGGAGAGCGAGCGGCGGAGAAGAATGTGAAACCCTAATTCGGCTAACAGATGCAGCACTGAGCGACGGGTTTTTAATAGGGTATAAATGTTAGGGTATCTTCAAATTGGTCCCTGAATGTTTTGGAAATTACCAAAGCCACCCAATTTCTTGGTCGGAACTGCAATATTCGAAATAATGAAGGGTTAGTTTGAAAATTGTCCAAAGTTAGATAAACTGTATAAATATTTTAGTAGCATTCTAAATTACTAGTAGTATTAGTTAAATTTGGCTGTTCGATTTAATTTTACCAATTTCAAATAGCATTCAAACATGCATGTGACTTCATGCTTACAAGAGGACCGAGGCTCCCATCTATTGACTAAAAGAAAAACGTTTGACGATTTAACATGCCATTTGCCATTATCAATTTCTTACTAAGGTGTTTCAATTTCATTTTGGATTTTTGATGATTCATTATTTGTTTAGAGTAAACTGAGATCAAAATCACGATAAACCTTAAGATGAAAAAATAAAATAAAATTGGCATTAATTTTATTTTATTACTCCATAAGGATCAGATGTACCGCAAGATTCACGTGTATTTATCGACATCGTGAGATTGTCACATCAACATCGATATATATGGATATAAGTCTCATAACACAAGATCTGTGAAATTAAGAAATAATTATGAGTAAACGATGAACATCAGTAGGCTCCGTCCAGCACATACATTGTCCTTGGCAATAGTACATTTTTACCATACTCCATCCGTCCCTGAAATTTTGTCACATTTTTTCATTTTCGCCCGTTCCACAAAATTTGTCACATTTCACTTTTTACTATTTTTGGTAATGGTCTTCACATTCCACTAAATTATTCCCACTCACATTTTAATATAAAACTAATACTTTAAAAGTATGACCTACATCCTACCAACTTTTTCAACCCACTTTCAATTATATTTCAAACTGTGAAATTGTGCCCGGTCAAACTATGATAATATTTAAGGGAAGGGGGAGTATGAATCAAGGGGAGACTAGTAATAGAATTACCAAAAGGCCAACACAATACTTGAAACCCTAGATGTGGCCACAAACCAAAAGCCACTATAATAATCTCACTCACACCACGAAGGAACACTGATTAATCAGTGGGAAACACTCGATTCTCTCAAAGAACAATACATACTCATCAACTTATCAATGTCATAACTCCAAAGAGTTCAGACAACAACTGTATGCATGGTGAAAGGAAACTAGAGGTTACCATTGCTAAGAGTCACCCACACCAGTCACAAAGACAGTGAAAATCTCTCGTCACAAAGAAAGAGCTTAGACGAGATATAGAGAGAAATAATGGAAAAGAAAATTCCAGCCCAAAAAGAGATAAAGGGTATCCAATTCATGGAATGAGCACAATGAACGAATTTGACCTTATAAGACTATCCTCGTCAATGACCCTCAACCAATCCAACCTCAATCAACTTTTTAATAAAATACTCATTTCTCTTTCATCCACATATACAACCTCCAACGTATTTAAAACTTTTACGGCCATCAATGACCCCAGCTCAACCCCAATACATATTTTCTTTTTCATATACTTTTAATCAATATAAATTTTATAATTTTATTCAAATATATTAAAAAAAACAATTTTATTCAAATATATTAAAAACAACTCATATAAAAATTATATAAATTTTGCAATTCAATTTTTTAATAAAAATTATTACACATTCATATATAATTGAAGTGCAACATAATAAAAATACACAAATAAAAAAATACGATATCGGTACAATAATAGAGAATAAATAAACCAAACTACAAACTACGGTCTGTGTTTGCATAGACCCATGAAGACATAAGTGCTAAATCTTCTTTAACAACCCAACTTACATTTTTTTGAGTTCCTCTTCTTTTTGTTAGCTTGTTGGGCATCTCTGAACAAGTTGCAAGTGATATTTTCGGATGTGGGAATTTCAGTAGAGGTAGAAATTTGGCTTAGATTTGGAGATAATTCATGGTTATGTGAATACTCTGGATTTGAAAATTTTTTTGTGAACTTGGATATTTAGATGATTGTTGATAATTTTGGGAATTTTGATAGGTGGGAAACAAGTGCGATAATTTGGATGATTTGGATCCACAAAATCAAATTTATCAAAACAATAACGAAAGGAATTTTTTTTGGAAGAATAATTCACATGATTTTTTTGGAAGAATAATAATCATTGAATAAAACAATTTAAAAGTAATAAAACATTTTAATGTTCAACCACTAAAAAAATAAGACATGTGGACTTGACCCCAACTTTTTCTATGGGTCGACAGGATAACACCAAACAGGGGGAGAGGGGGGGGGGAGGAATTATTTTTATTTATTGCTATTTTGTCTTTTTATATGTGACCTTACTTCCAATGTTACCGATGGAAGTAGTCTAAGGTCGATTTGTCTCCCAATTTGAGTAAGAAAGCCGTGGAGCCCCATCGGGGCAAGTCTCGGGTTGGAGCAGCTAATCCTCTCAATTGGGAACGTGCTTGGGTATTAGGTCTCGGTTTTAATAAGAGATGGGCCACACCGCCACAGTATATCACATTATTCATTAGTTAAATTCGACACCATATTAATACTCCCTCCGTCCCTAATAATTCGTCACCATTTGACCCGACACGTGTTTTAAGAAATGTAATAGAAAGTTGGTTGAAAAAGTTGGTGACATGTGAGTCCTATTTTTATATATTAGTTTTATAATAAAATGTGAGTGTAAATGAGTTAATGTAATGTAGAGTCCATTACCAAAAATGGTAAAAATGAAAGGTAATAAATTTTTAGGGACGGACGAAAAAGAAAATAAGTGACAAATTTTCAGAGACGGAAAAAGTACAAGTATCAATGATCATATAGAGTTTTCAATTCATTATTATTTTATATCGGGCTTGAAACCGCTGAAATATGATTCCGATGCATATTTGTTAGAACATTGAAATTCAAATCGATATTTACCAATAAATTTGAGATATTTCCAATTTGACATTCCAATCGATATTTACCAATAAATAAATTCATACTATACCTCTCTTTTCCATACAGAATCACTAGTATATTTGAATCGAAAATTTTTTGGCAGGAGTCTTCAATGCTTTCACTTTCTTAAAAATGAAACACATCACTTATCCGACAGAGTGAGTATAATATGCTAAGGTTGAAAAAAGCAGAGTAAAAATGCATGCTGAGAATAAAAAGGATCCAAATGTTGTAGCAATGTTAGTAACATACAATCCTCCTTTAGAAACAGATGGATGTCCAAAACTCTCATCAACTAAAAGAAAACAAATTCCTAACTCAGCCTCAGATGAGATCCATGACTGAACCAGCACCGGAACATCCTACCTGCAGACCTGCAAAGATATAGTTATAACATACCTTTCACTCTAACCAATCTTATCAGAAATCTACTGAGTAACATTCTTCCCCTGTGTCTTCAGCTTTGATGCAACTTCTTCATCAGACAACGGCAGGTAGTAGATGCGTGGTGGGGCCTTGGTTTTCCGAAATAGGTCATCCAGAGTGACAATTGGTGGATCAACAACCTTCTCCGCAGCTGGAAGCGGAGGTGGAGGTGGGAGGTTCAGCCTGTCCCTTGCCAGGAGAGGCTGTTCCCTTGGTGGATGCAGCCGGTCCCTGACTTGGGGTGGTGGATTGGAAAGTGGTGGTGGAGGAAGAGGAGGTGGTATCTGCTGCTTCATTAATTGCTGTCGTGGGGAAGGTTGTGCGACAGATGGGGATTGGGTTGCTGTAGTTGGTGAGGGAGCTGCAGGAGATGCAAGTGGAGCCTCCACGCGTGATTTGACTTCTTGAGGATCAACAAACTCTGCAACCAAGAGGCGCCCCCCGTTTGTAGGCCACTGGAGATTGTATACAGCATTACGGGTTTCTAAAGCCTCTTCAACAGATGAGTACTGCATAGACAAAGTTATTCTAATAACTACCCATATATATCAAGGTGGGCCAGCTTCCCCATATAAAAAATAATGAGCACATTCATGAATTAATGTGAACACGCCCACACACACAAGTAGATATATGAGCTACACAATGCACAAGTATTTGTCATAGTTACCAACACATGCTATACTATTTGTTTTGCACAAAATAGATAAAACGAGGGATGTAGTTATGGGAGTGAAGACAAAACGTACTGAGACAAAACAGTGGGTTTTGATGTGATCCATCCAGAAACTGGTAACAGTTCCAGTCTTTCCTAGAAGTTCTTGGACAGCTTTCAAAGTAAAAGGGCGCAGAAAACGATCAATTCTGAGAGAATTAGTAGGTGGCTTTGATGATGGTGGAACTGCACACAACATATAAAACAATTCAGTTTTGAGATAACAAATGATATTAGAAACAAATCACTAGAGCAGTGACAAACTCTGGAACATACCCACACGCTCCTTGGGAGCCTCCTCTACATTAGCTAAGGAGTTGGCACCTGTTATGGGCTTAAAACTAGGTTCAGATGAACCTTTTGGTGTTATAGAACCACTCTGTGGCTCAGAACTCTTTAAGCTTTCAGTGTTCCACCTGCGCACCTTCTTCCCAGCATCATTATTGCCAACGGCTTCTTTGTCTGGAATGTTCAAAGTATGAGTTTGTTGTTAAGGCCTTAATAGAAAATAAGTAGCTAGACATAAATTTAGCATAAATTTCAGCCAGGGGCTATTATACATATATCTGTTTTAGCCTGGATTCAGAATTTGGTTGAGATTGAACTATTACAGGCACAAAAGGGGGACAACTTTAGATCTGGAATCACTCATAACCTTCAACAAAAAAGGAAGCATGCCCAGATTAACCACAAACTTCACAATTATAAGCCACATATGTTAGTATTCACAAGCGTACTTAGCTAGTATGGTCCAAAGGCTTGTTAATTGTGTGCAAAGAGAGTTGTCATACAAAAAATGTTCATAATAACAAACTGGATCATTTCCCACCATATATATCATAATCCAGATATTAAATTGCAAAAGTATTTATTTTAAGAATCCAGAGTCTTTACTATATATGCAACATCATGTTGGCAACAATTTATAGCATGCATTAATCATTCAAAAAAGGCCCTGCGGATATAAGCAAGAAAGCCATCTGAAAAATATAACAAATAAGGTGCAAACAATATAAAACCAAGGGTTCCTGCATCTCTAGAGCTTTATTACCCAAAGAAGGCAGGGAGCTTTGATATAGTTAATTCATAGTACAATATTGACATTATAGTGTGTCTTTTCATGCAAACCATCATAATGTACTTACCTTGAAATTTTCTTTTCACAGAGGTCGGGCCAGAAGCTGTCTCCATTTCAACGGGATTATCATGACCAACCACGTCCACATGATCCTCCTCTTTCACACTAGGTGTTCCAGAGTTCTCCACATTTTCAGTAAATGAATCAGACTTGCCATCCATCTGTTTACTCTCCATTATATCCTCTTCCATGGAATCATCGCCAGAACTCCGATCTAAACTTAATTTTTCAGGGGGATCTACATCCCCACTATCAATGCTCTTGACATCATGAAGTTCTTCAACATCTTTTATGTCAAGGTCAACTTTGTCATCATTTTTGTCAAGTGGCTCTTTAACATCTTTTATGTCAAGATCATCTTTCACATTATTTTTGTCAAGTGGCTCTTCAACATCCATTGGATGTGATTCACCACCATCAGGGACAGCGACGTTGGGAGACTGCTGCACCATCCCAGGCTTAACATCTAGTTCTAATTTGACATTATCATTAATTACATCAATCTTTAGTTCATTTTTCTCAATAATGGAGACAGATTCAGTAGAAACAGAATCAGATGTTACTTGAAACCCTAAATTAGGGTCAACCGCAGATACCTGATACTTCAGTGTCTGGACACTGGAACCTGGTTCGAGTGTACTGGAATCATCGTTTTCCCTCTGCTCCGTTGAGTGAATACCTTCATTCGTATTAGGAGCTGAGAGTTCAACCTTCGCATCCTCCTGCAGGGATCCATCAACATTAAGCAATAGAGTAGCATCTCCGTCCTCATTTGTTCCATGATCTTGTGAGTTTGATTCTTCCAAAATCTTCACAGGTTCAGTTATGTTTTCAACTTCTGTAGTTTCCACAAAAGAGGGTTCAGGAGCCTGTCCACCTTCCAGCCCAGCAAACTCGGTTCCCTGCACCAAGCCTGTTTCAATGACTTTGCCTTCACCTGATGACCCTCTGGAGTCATCTATCTTTCCGACAATGTCAATATCTGTCCCGGTAAAAGCCTTAGCACTATCATTAACATCAGTCACTGCATTTTCTTTTTGAATATGAACCTCAGGCTGTGAATGGTCGTCCTGTGCTTCCTCCAAACTTTGCATTTCAATACGTAGTGCTTCATCCAGACGTTTCACCAGATCTTGTTTCAACCCACTACTAGTCAATCTACGCCTCTTGAGCTCTTCCTTAAGCTCAGTGACCTTCAACTGATCAACCGTTCGATTGCCAATTTTAACATATGGCGAAGACATCTTTCCTTACACCAACTTTCACTTCTACAAGACCTGCAACAACAAATATAATCATTAATAGGACACTGTTTTTGGAGATAACATAAATACACATATGTACATTCAAAAGGAAAATATTCACTTCCAGCTTCTTGAAGAGGATGTACAAATGTGCTCAAAGTTGTCATTAAAAATTGTACTCCTATTTTTTAGGCAAAAAATTGTTTTTTTTTTAGAAAAAAGTTTAAAAGATGTAAGGATATAATTCCACATTCATCTATAACAGCTAATTTAGAGAGACGAGTAGTCAATAAAGTATGCATTTGGCCATCTTTATCTTATATAAATACGTCTAAAGATAATGTAAAATACCCAGTCAAGTTCAGTAACACGCAACATCCATTACATAACCAGAAAATTAAACATCCTGACATCAAAATTAAACATCCGGAAAAGCTTTAAACTCCAATTTTTAGATCCACGAATTCCAATTCAGAAAAATAAGCTTGCAGATCTCTTGACCAAAAAAACGACAACCCAGCAGCAAAAAAGGAGATATAGATGTGAAGAAGAAGCGGAAATGTGGGAGAAAAGGCTGCAGAAGAAAATAACCTGATGATCAAATAGAATTAGGGTTTCTTGATTTTGTTGCGACAAGAGGTCCACGACGGCAGCGGCGGGGAACGACGGTGGTGGTGCGAGCGAATAGACGCCCGATTTTAGGAAATGAGGGGAGGAGGCGAGAGAGCAAGGTTATAGCCAGAGATAGAGGAAAGAGAGAGACTTCCCGTTTTCTCCTAGAGAGAACATAGGAGCGAGAAATGGAGAGAGAGAGATTAAGAAGATGAACCGATTGAGTTATTGGGCTTTTGTAATAACGGGCCTTTTTAATAATTTGGGCTTTTTGATTAAAGCAGGAGTTGCTGCATTAGATTTGTGAAAACTTATCCAACTTTAGATCATTACAACTCCTATTACGAGGCCAAGTAGATGCTTACCCATCCGCAACGCTGTATCTTATCCGTCTTTTAATCGTCTTATCTCTTCACTATTTATGGGTCCCACTGTATTTTTCAGCTCATCTCTTAACTAAGAGACAACACCTGCATCCCTCCATCTCTTAACCATCTCTTAACTATTCATTCAATTTCATTTTTTATTTTTAATTTCAACAAATTCAATTAATAAAAAACACACTTCATTATAAATAAAATAAAATTACAATTTAAATACCTAAAAAAATAAAAAAGACATAATTAAAAAACTAGAAATTACAAATTGCACACTTAAACTCAAATAAAAAAAAATGGAGGTAAAGAAGCAGAAGAAGGAGTTCTCTAGTGACGATCATCTAATGGTTGCCAAATTTTGCCCAAATGTGCTCCATTAGATCCTCCTGGAGTTGGGCGTGGGCGGTAGAATCACGTGTCCTTGCCCGAATAGACAACCGCTCTTGCAAAGACGGATGCACTCCCGTTCGAGGCGGACTACTTGCGGTTGAGCTTCCCGGGGTTTCAGGGTCGAACCAATTTCCCGCCTCAGGTCCTTCGTCGGCGACAATCATGTTGTGCAAGATTATGCACGTATACATGATGTCGACTATATTCTCCATAAACCACTGTCGAGCCGGGGCTTTGATAATGTTCCATCGAGCTTGGAGAACCCCGAACGCTCTCTCCACATCCTTGCGAGCAGACTATTGCTTCTGCGCAAAAAGAGACTGCTTTTCGTCCACAGGCCTGTTGAACGTCTCCACAAAGGTTGGCCACTTCGGATAGATGCCGTCGGCAAGATAGTACCCCATTTTATACTGGCGATTGTTAGCGATGAAGTTGATGGCCAACGCTTTACCATTCAGAACTTCAGCGAAGAGGTCGGAGTTGTTGAGCACGTTGACATCGTTGTTCGAGCCGGGGACCCCAAAATACGCATGCCAAATCCATAGCCGGTAGTCGGCGACGGCCTCGAGTATAACGGTGGGGTGGGTGCCTTTGTGGCCGCTCGTGTATGACCCCCTCAACGCCACAGGGCAATTCTTCCATTGCCAATGCATGCAATCGACACTCCCGAGCATCCCGGGGAATCCGTGCACTTGTTCGTGAAGACGGAGCAGAAACTGACAATCTGCGGTGGTTGGCTTCTTCAGAAATTCGGCGGTGAAGGCTGCCCGGATGCCTTTGCAGAAGTTCAACAAACAAAGTCTCCCAGTGGATTCTCCGACGTGCAGGTATTCGTCAAACGCATCCGCCGTTTGTCCGATAGCAAGCTGACGGATCGTCACAGTACATTTCTGGAGCGTCGTGTGGCTAGTACGGCCAACAACGTCGAACCCTTCTCTGAAGAACTCTTCCCGTGCCGCCAATGTACTCGCGATATGCAAAAATAGCGCCCGTGACATACGGAAACGGCGATGGAAGTAGATATCTCCCCACACCGGGTTCGGACTGAAGTAATCACGTTCCAACCTTGCGGCGGCTTCCTCCTCCCTACGTTGATCTTCTTCTACCGATTCTTCCATTATTCGACGCATTTGCTCAAATGGATCCATAATTGATTAAATTTGGGAGAAGAAAAAAATAAAGGAATGATTTTATAGAAGTGATTGGAGAGGAAAAAAGAGAGATGAGAGAATAGATGTGTGTTTGTGTGTAAAATGGAGAATGAAGAAGAGTATATATAGAATATAAAAAAAAAATTTAAAAATATGACTGTTGAATGGTCATATTACCGTTTTTTTATTAATTTTTTTTAAATTTTTTCGAAAAATCTGATTTAAAAAAAAAAATTGAGTTATGACGTCATAAATCCGACGCCCACTCGCGGGTTGGCGAGTGGGCGTCACGCCAGCCGCCCGTGCGCACCACGTGGCGCTGGGCGCGTGTCTCGCCAGCTCGAGGCCGGCCTCGCCGGGACGCGTCGGGCGTCGAGACATGTCGTCTCGTCGAGACAAGACCGAGACCGCATCGCGCAGCGTTGCGGATGCTCTTAAGTCTCTACCGAACTAAAATGTACTTCCTCTGTCTCAACTCAAGTGATTGATTTCTTTTTTACAGTTATTTTGCAAAGATAATAATAAATAGTTAAAGTGGAAAGAAAATAAAGTAAGGGATAGAATAATATAGAAGATAGTCGTATATACATTATTCTATTAATTATTTTACTTTCTCTCCACTTTAACTATTTATCATAATTTTCCTCAAACACGTGCCGAAAAACAGTCAATCATTTGAGACGAGACAGATGGAGTATCTTTTTATTGTTATAAGAGCACTATCAATCGGGTCCAATTTTGTGACAGTCGGAGCAGCCAGGATTTGCGGCCCTATTGCAGTGGCCGCCGATTTAGCGGCGCTATTGCAGGGTTTGCGGCTGATTATTTTTTTATGTTTATTTAGTTTACATTTAATTTTAACATTTTTAACTCATAAATGCCACCATGTTTCACCTATTTCACCCTCCCTTTATTTTACTTTTATTCTATAAGGGCTCATCTGGTTGGCCGAACAAAAATTAACACAAACTCATTGATAATGGGCTTTCATAAGTAGGCTGATAGAGTTATCCAAGGTTTGGTTTAGCCCATTTATGCTGATTAGGCTTGTGTGTATTGTTTGGTTTATTCATTGTGTGTAGGAAACAAAATATTATGGGACTAAATTACCCTCTCCACCGTGAAGGATGAAATCAGCGGCATGGTCATACTGGTTCAGCTCCACCGACATCTTCCTCAATCTTCTCACCAGTTTACCCATTTCGTTCTCCATGCCACCGTTTGGTTAAACATCCTTCAACGAAGTGGCGTTGGGTTCAACGATCATGGAGATTTTAAAATAGACTGTTCGAATGACCAATGAGACCAAATTGTCAAGGTTTGGCCATTATTTCTTGTATCATTTTTAAGTATTCAAACTCTCGTGCACTGTAACAAATTTTCTTGATTATTCTTATTCATACTATTGTCTGCAGCAAGATAAAAACGTCTGTTGTATGCGTAACAAGTCTTGGCCATATCTGGAGGATTGGAAATTGATTTTTGGCAAGGATAGGGACACAAGCCGTACTTCAGAATATGTTGGGCAGACAGTGAACAACTCTATCCCTGAGGAGCATGTTGCCGACACGGACGGGCTGAGTAATATGAATACAAGCTTTGATGATATTCTTGTTGAGGATCTAGTATAAGCAACATGTGGAACTGAACATGGTGGAGACAATGCTCAGAGCAAAAAAAAAAGGCGAACCTTCCAAGAGATGCAAACGTAAACGCAAGGGACATGACGATGACGATGGCTTGCTCGAGCTACTTGGGAAGCTTCATGCTGAAACAAACTCTCGCCTTGAGACTCTGTCAATGCGCATTGGCTACGAGATGGACTTAGGGAAGGCTCGACAAAATGTGTTCAACCAACTTGGTGGCATGCCCTCCCTATCTGAAGAACTAGTATACTGTGAAATATTGGGTAAGGACAATTCGAGGCTTGAGATCTTCATGGGTTTACCAGAACCATCGAAGCCAGGGTACGTGATGCGTATCCTCAAGAAAGAACGCCTTATCAGAATATTGGTGCAGGTGTGCTTTTTGGTAATACTGGTGCTTTGGGAAACAAGGTTATTATCCTTTTTGACTCAGGGTTTTTTGGCTAAAAACTACTAAATGCCGGATTATTCCCTGATGTAATGAAGTTGGTATGTTTTGCTGCTTCCTTTTTCTGACTAGACTGTTTGATGAACAAGTTTCTATATTAGGACCTACTACCTTGTTGGCTTGTAAGACTTTGATAATATTATTTTGGTAATAGTCATTCAACCTGTAAAGAGTCCTTAAAAATCCTTGTCTAATGTTGTATGTTTTTTTTAAAAAAAAATTCTTATGCACTTTGCCGAATTTTACAGATCAGAAAATATGATGAGAAGTGACGATACGATTCATATTGATATATAACAAAAGTTCATATTAATAGATAACAAAAAAGGTCCACATTGTTCATCACAAAGTTGTGATAGATATTACCAATTCCCAAGCAAAGCAGTAATGCACTAACATAATACCCGCTACTACATGCACCTAATTAACCATTTTGTGTGCATGTTTTACAAAAAGGACTTCCCTAGCTCCTAAGCAAAGTAGTAATGCGCTAACATAATACCCACTACTACATGCACTAATTAACCATTTTGTGTGCATGTTTTACAAAAAGGACTTCCCTAGATGTTACATAACATGACATTCCAAAATACAAGCAGAAGACATACCATTCCATGTGTCCATCAAAACCGGGGCATTCCCGGCATCCTCCAACACATAATTGGACTTGAGGAAACTTCCGAGCTATAGTAGGTGGGAACTTTAGGTGGACGCTGTTGTCACAACGGGTTACGTGATGGTACGACGAGTTTACGTTCGAGCTTGCGGTCGTCACCTGCAGCATAGTAATACTTACTCTTATCGTTTGTAGACTCGTGGTCTGGTGGTAGCTGGTCATCAAATACAAGCTTGCGTTGGGCATGAGTTACATACTCGATGCCGACAGTTTCATCCTCCGGAAGTCCGTTAACCGACTCATCACTAAAAACATGCCCCTTGCCCTTATTATCTATTGTATCAGACAGCAAGATGACAGTTTTTTCATTCTCGACTTTGACGTCACCAGTTCCGAATAGTTGATCGAGTAGGCGGTAAACATGGTCCCCTCGGTGGTAGTAAGCACCGACAAGGGGGTTTCTCTACAAAATATGTATATGCACACATAAATATAGTGACTTAATTTGAACTTAATACAAGATTAAACAACAACAAACCTCGAACATTGATGCCCATGAGTCTGCTACCACTATGACAAGGTTGGTTCGAGCATCCAAATATGTCCCCTCAACATGAGTGAGCTCCATAAAAGTTTGTAGCGTTTTTCAAGGAAGTGGATGCGATCAACCAGTTCGAACCATTCGAAAGAAAATCCCAGCTTATTCTCGATCGCGACTGCCGCGTCAAGAATGAAATTACTTGGGAAGGCAGTTCCTTGGAAGTCTTTAGCTCGCTTCAAGCTTACCAATGTCCCTAATAATAAATTGTCGATCTCCGGTGACCAGTTTGCTTCGTAAAGGAAAGAGCTTTGGCTGGGCAGAACGGTAGACATTTTTTAGGAGTATCATTTTAAAAGTAACAGAAAGGAAATTGTGGCTGTAGTGTAAAGTCATGTTGCCCTCTATTTATAATATGAAAAAGATAATGGCTTCTTAAATGCAAAGTGAGTGTTGTCACTCAACTACACACTCACATCCGATGTGCCATTAGCCATTGATGAAGAAGCCACAGGTATAGGTCGGCGATGAAGGGTGGTTTCTTGTCAAATCCTACATCTTTGCTCAAGATTTATGAAGAAGAGGAATTAAGTAATGTTGGTGAGTATTGTCACTTAACTACACACTCACATCCGATGTGCCATTAGCCATTGATGAAGAAGAGGAATTAAGTAATGTTGGTGAGAAGTGACATGCAAAGTAAATGCAAAATGGTAGATATTTTCAGAAGTTGAAGTTATCTTTGGTGTATTGTTGTTGAGAAGTGACGGACAAAGTAAATGCAACTTGTTCCATTCATCACAACTCGACATTACCATAAGGAACAAAATAATTTTCTAACATAGAATCAATAACTAATGCGTATAGCAAGTGTTGCCTAGAAATTTGTATAGTTTACATTAAAATTAAATAAAATTAGAAAACAAACTCATATATTTTGACGAATAATAAAAGTAATATTTTCATATAAAATCAAAGCTATATTTGCTCGATTTCTCTATAAATTCAAATAAATTAATAAACTAACAAATCAAGCTTTGATTTTTATGAATTTTGTGAAATTAAAAATTCCAATAACATTTTTTTAATGCATTAGAATCAAACATTTGTATATAAATCGAAACGAACAACATTAAATATGCGTTAAGTGGTGCTCACAAATGGTATGTAGCATATCATTTCTCTATAAATACTAAGGTAAATAATCTAAATATCTAATTTTTACTATTTTAAATATTATAATTATTCAAATCCAAAAGAAAAAATTGTGATGACATCATTTTAAAAATATAAACACAGTAATTATAAAATTCTCAACAAGTGCATATAAAATTAAAAATAATGTAGTTTTTTCAAAATTGTCAACAAGTTCATATAAAATTAAATGGCTATTACCCCTTTATTCAATTCAAGTCTTCTTTGGTGGAGTTGAATTAAATGCTCCTCCTGTCCCTCTGTAATGGAATTAAGATCATATTCACATTTCAACGGGGGCGGTTGCAGGTTGCTCCATCTGTTGGTTGTCGAAGAATTGGTGTTTTAAGCAATCACATTTTTTTGTAGGAGTATGCCAAAAACAATAACATAAGAAAAGGCGTGAAATACAAATTACACATCTTTAAATGAAGCTAAACTGTATTGTCTAGCTGATTAGTTCAAAATATGCCACCAAAGTTTAAATTCCGTAGTACAAAATTACAATGATAAATAGCTTAGTAGATAAGTTCAGAATTTGAACCGAAATGCTAAACACCGTACTAGTAGAGCCTCCCAATCAACATCCCGAGTAATAACAAAATCATCCCCATGACGCCATGACGGCCAAGACTAGGTTCATCCTTAATTTAGCATGGCAGCGATCACAACGCGGCACGAAGTAGCTTCTCCGACCAGTGGCGGACGCAGAAAAAAATTGTGGGAGGGGCTGCACTATTACATACTTCCTTCGTCCTTACATCTCATATCCTTTTTCCCTTCGTGCGGAAATAATGATCTCATTTTACTCTTTTATTTTAATAGATGGACTTTACATTCCACTAACTCGTCTCAATCACAATTTATTACTACTATAAAAGTATAATTTATATTCCACTAACTTTTTTCATTCACTTTTCATCATACATTCTTAAAATCCGGATTGAGTCAAGGTAAGACGATTAATTACGGATGAAGAATATATTAGTAATATATATGAAAAAATATTACTATTAAACAAAATACTAATCCAATTAAATAACTCAAAATATTGTCCTAAGTAGTTAAAAAGAGACTAATTTCAATTATAAGTACCTCAAATTCTAATTCTAAGATAAAAACTCTAAACCAACACCTTACACTTAAAACAAATAAAAACCAATCATTTATACTGTATAATTTAAACTACACGTCCAGACATGTTTTTCATATTTCATTCTTAATATTCAGAATAAAGTAAATATTAAAAGTTATAAAAAACAAATATTTGCATAACTGAATTGTAAAGAAAAAATAGAAAAGAAAAGGAATTAAAAATATTGAAAATTTGAATTTATAATATTAAACGCATAGAAACCTTCTATCCACTTATTAAATTAAATAATAAATTCAATTTTAAGATGTAATCGCTATTTTATAGAGTCGAACTATTTTATTCAGTCAGAGCCGCATTAAGAATTAAAATTATCACTACTTATTTTTGGGGATTTGGGCCATCTTCTTCCCCAAAACAACCATTTGTATGTCAATTAGCATCTGCAGATTTTAAATCTCAGATCCAGTTTAGTAGCTTCAGCACCTTGTAATAATTAATATCACGCGATTTAGTGTTCAACGCCATTGATTTAGGAAGGGCTGAAGACTGTTATTTGAAAATTTCAGAAAATTATAGTAGTAGGATAAAAGGATAAAACAAGTTTTGGGAAAGGCTTAAGCCCTTCCATGGCCCTTACTGTGTCCGCCCCTTACTATGTCCGCCACTGTCTCCGACAGTGTTTTTGTTAGCACCTTTTACCTGGGATACAACTTTCTCAGCCCGATATGGTTGGTTCAAAACGTAATCTGGTATCTCTCCACCTCGACTACTATGGTACTCATCACACCACAAGAAATCACTCGTGTGTTTTGCGTCTGCTGGACATTTGTAAAAAATATCGACTACTATGTGCCGCAACCTTACCTGCACATAACAACCTCATCCGGCCAGCCCCACAGAGACACTCGGGTGTCATGTCGCATATTTTAGTTGTTGTTGACATGACCTTGTTGCAAGAGATAACAAAAAATGAGAAGCAAAAATTAGATATCCAAATGAAAGTAACAGGGAAGCAAGTATTAAAGAATAAAGCAAGAAGAAACAATATAATATGAAGCTGGTAATGTATCCCACATGAATCCACATGGAATTCTCCAAGTCATCTCGCATTGCAATCCATTCTGTGGTTGGGTCGATCTGATCCACGTACTCAACCTCATCATGGTCTTCATCAACGATGAAATTGTTATGACCACCATCAAGTTGTTTTTCAATTGGATCGTTCATCATTTCACCACGAATGAAATTGTGGAGGAGAAAGCAAGCCATTATCAGCAGCCTGATCATCGAATAGAAACTCGCACTTCGTAAAATACCCCATCGCATTTTTAAAACAGCAAATGCCCGCTCGATTACGTTCCTTGCTTTAGTGTGCCTTGAGTTAAACAACTCCTGTGCATTTTGAGGCCTTTGTGTGTCAATTCTCCATTCTTTCAAATGGTATCGAACGCCTTTGTAAGGCGTTAAGAAACCTTCGGAATTAGCATACCCATTGTCACATAAGTAGTAATTTCCTATCATAAAGACAGATTGACAAACTTTGATGTTATTAACCAAATGAATTAGAATTAGTTAAACAAAGATGCGGTTAGTTTTCTAGGAAGTGCTGCTGTAAACCTTTTGGGACCATCAAAGCCCCTTCTTCTCGAGTGACGACATCACGAAGAACATGAGCATCACCAGCAGAGCCCTCCCATCCCGGTAGAAAATATAAAAACCTCATATTCCAATCACACGCTGCGAGAGTGTTCGTTGAGATTTGCCTCTTCCGAGTTCGATAGCGGGGCTTGTCAACGTGACGCACAAGCACGTTGATATAAGTCCCGCCCAATGCCCCAAGACATCCTTAGGTTTAAGACAAAAATGAAATGAACCAAAAAATGGGTACTTGTTATTACAAAATAGATACACAAGAAGCTACTAGCTTGAAACTAGCTCATATAGAAAAGTGGATTACCTTAAAATATTTCCAACGAGAGTCTGTGTAGTCATTAGTTATGGGTTTTGGTTATCGTAGCAAAACGGTGTGCAGTTTCAGGGTTGCTCTCAAAACAGAATGAACATAATGCGATATGGTTTTGTCGGACCTCCTAAAGTTGAACCCAACTATACGATTTTTATTGTGATGGGCTAAAATGCCTAGGAACATAGCAACTTGCTCCTCCAACAACACTTACCTACCACAGCGCAATCCCCCTACGTCTCTCAGAAAAATACATAGATGCCTAAAGGCGTTCCTGTCCATTCTAAGGTTCACAAATCAGTCGATGTCACTGACTTCAGTGAGTCTGCTTATATGTTTCACCTATGCCGGTATCTTATGATACAATCATGGAAGCCGTGCGTCAAGGATTTCAACTAGAGTTGGATTCAACTGGAAATCGTCCTATTGAGATGACATCCAAAAGCTATGAAACTACCATCATTGTCTTCGTCTTGGAAACATCTTCGCGTGGGTATCTTGCACATCCCAATCGGAGTCCGAATGAGGGAGTTATAGCAGTTTTACGGAAGTCGCGCAGAGAAGGCCGAGAGCTTCGGGAAAAACGCCCGACCGGGCGTTTTGCTTGTGAAAATCGCCCGGGGACAGGGAAAACGCCCGGGCCGGGCATTTTGACATGTGAAAAACGTTCGACCGGACGATTATGCCGATTTTTAAGATTTTGTGGGCCAACTTTCTATTTTTGGACCCATAGTATAAATACCTCTTGATGTCATTTCTTTTCCTTAGACTTTGATGAAATTAGATGCTTGAGAGTTTTGTTTCCTCTTGGAGAGGGTTTCTATCCAATTCCTAGATTTTGGTTGCTTGAATCCATCAATTGCTAGTTCAAGCATGGGATTTCCATCAATTGCTAGTTCAAGCATGGATCAAGTAGAGGTATGCTTTGAGGTTTGTGGTTCCCTTGAAGATCTAGCCATGGATGCATGTTAGTATGTTGTAAGTGTCTTAGCTTGCCTCATTAATGACTATGTATCACAATTTCCACTCTATCCAATGTTACTTCTTGTTTTGATCATCTTAGTTTCCTAAATTCTTGTTGGGTTGCCATTATTGATACAATAGAAAATCTACTTCACAAAAATATTAGATCAATCACCTACAAATTGGGTAAATCCTTGGGAAATGGATCACAAAATACATGGATCCACATCATTTGGTATCTAGAGCCTAGTACCCACTAGGTGTTTGATCTATTGTTGCTTTGGGTTGGGTTATTTTTCCTTTTGTCTTTTGGTTTTGCTCTGTTTTGTTGGGATGATCGGATTGATCAATTGTGCTTAGATTAAGCTGAAATTTGGTGTGTATGATCTATGTTATGTGACCTACGTACTTGCAAAATTTCATCAAAAAGTTCGTTCGTTTGCCTAGTTAATCGTGGAGATTAACATCATTGCCCTGTTTTGGCATAGTTGGGGAAAACCATACAAAACATATCCAATCATCAAATCTGACTATATATGGTCATTTTTCCCTTGATCTAGACTTGTTTGGGAATCTATCCACCAAAATTCATCCAAATTGGGCGCGGGAATCAATACAAAAAAAAAATCATAAAGATCAGCCAAATTTCAGCAAAAGTGTCACCCCTTGTTTATTTTTCTTTGACTTGCATCTTGCTAATATGTGTTTATGGCTTTGTCTTCTTGATTTTGTTGACCAAGGAGTATACCTTGATTGATCCACCTCAAGCACTTAAATCTTGGAATTGGATTTGTGAGTGTGAGTGAATCCACCTTTCTTACAATATTCTAAGCCTTTGTCGAGAGTTATTGGGGAGTGATTTGAGGGGGGTTTGGGACATCAAGGTTGAGTTCATCTTCTTAAATTCTACTTTCTTTTATTACTAACCTCTAGGACTAGTTCCTAGTGTTTGTTTGATTTGTAGGTACTTACTCTATGCCTCCTCGCACTCGGTCCAACAAAATGGCGGGGACAAGTGCGGAAGGGGAGGAAACAAGCATGACTCACCCTATACCCGATGGGGACCTTGTGAGCATGATGGCCCGCATGATGAAGGAATTCAAACAAGAGATGATGATCCAAATGGATGTGCGAGCAAAAGAATCCATTGCTCAATCAAAAGAATCCGAAGCCCGCATGCTTGCCGCCCAAAACACTTGATTTGAGGAGTTCAACACCTTGAAGGGAGGCCGCACATCTAGGACTCCTACTTCTAGGGGTAACAATCTACCTAATGTTGTCCCGGAGGAGATGATGGAAGAAGTGGTGTATGAGGGATGGCAAAGGGGGAATGATAGAAATAGAGTCAATCACATGGAGAATGATCGGTTTGGGGGAAGAAATGGTGCCCGTGGCCGTTTTAAAGGTGACTATGAATCAAGGTACCATGGAGATGGGCTTGATAGAGGATATAGTGGGAAAAGAGCTCCCAAGTCTTATGGAGAGTGGTATTCTAGGAGGGCGAGAGATCAAGTTAGCCATAAGGGGTTTGAAAGGCCAATTGAAGAAGAAGTCTCATATAGAGCTCGATTGAGGCCTACCTACCCACATGGTGGTGTTGACACAAACCAAAGAGGTAACTCATCAAGTAATTTGGCTACACCCTCTTCTTTCCATTTATCACATAAGTCTCTTGATGTATATGGAAATGTCTCCTCTTCGAAGAGCTTAATCCAAATTAGTAGAAAAAAAGAACGAGAGAGAGAGAAAAGGCTTGAGAGTGAATGTGAGTCTAAAAAGCCAAGAGAGCGTGATAAAAGACAAGAGTGTGAGGTGCAAAAGTCAAGAGAGAGTGGTGGGGGTGAGAGAAAAGAAAATTATCAAATGAGAGAAAAACCACAAGCACAAGTGAGTAAAGGGTGCTTGTTAGATTCTAAGGTCAACCTTGGGTGGGCATCAAATGATCCTTTGCCTCTTGCCCTTGATGAGAAAACTAAACCCTTACCCACTAACACTTCTTCTATGTCTTTTTGTGTTCATGAATTTGTAGGAAATTTAATTGAAGGCATGGAAGTGAGGCATCATGTTGTACATGGCTTGGAAACTACTCACCCGGAGAAGGAACAAGAGGAACGAGGGCAAGTGGATGAACTCCTTGCCCAAGGTTCAAGTGCACTATCCTTATCTCCTTGTGATGTTTCATTGAATGAGATTATATTAGAGAAACCCCTTTGTGTTGATAAATTTGTTATTGATGTCTTGTGTAAAAAGTGGTCTCATGAGCTTGAAACTTTGAATGCTAAATCTACCTTTGCACCATATATTGATCCTTTCTTGGTAAAATCAAGCATTGAGAGACATGACATTTCTCTTGTGGCTTCTACCTTGAATGTTGGAGTGACTTCCTTGCATGCTAAGATGCCTAAAATTTCATTTGTTGGTAATTTTGAGCTTCATGTGTATGTGGATGAGGATACTAAGACCAAGAAGAGTAACATGGATAATGACTTTAGAACTTGGTGTTTGCTATGTCTTCATTGCAAAGTGATTAAACCCTTCAATGGGATTGGAGTATTCTATGGCCGTTTTGTGAAGGATTTTTCCACTCATATGTCTCTTGAGGATGATGTTGTGACTAATGGCATAAAATTTCATCGTTCTCATGTTTGTGGTATTGTTTTAAAATTGCTAGAGCAATTATGTGGGGCTAATTTGGAAACATTTCTCATGATACTTGATGTAGTTTTTTACAAGTATCATATGCATGGTGTTGTGTCTTGTCTCCATGTCGTGCATGAAGGTTTATGGACACATTGCTCCCTTATGTTTGATAATCTCTTGAAATTGATGGGGCAATGGGATGAAATCCATATTGATGAACTTTGTTTGTTAAATGATAATCCTTCTTGCAAACTTGATGTGTGTTGTGATGAACCTACTCTATGTGTTAAATATGGGCTTGTCAATTTGTGGAGTAGCTCTCATTTGAGCAAGAATGATGTATCAATGGTTCCTTATGGTCTTTTGTTGTTTAACCTTGAGAATAGGAATCTTGTGAATAAACCTTATTCGGTTACCTTTGAATATACACACTATGAGGACCCTTTCTTGTATATGCCTAGTCTTGTTGAGAATGCCAAATCTTTTGTGAAGATGTTCAAGGATTTGAGCATCATTTGTATGAGGGATCGAACCAAATAGAAACAAGGTGCTTGGGGCATTTGTGTTTTGGCATGTTGATTACCTTTATTGCATGTCCATCAAACCATTCAATGGAGTTGGGATGTTTTATGGTCTATTTGTGAAGAACTTTATATCTAATGGCTTTTTTTGGGACTACATTGTGAAGGAATGTCTATGTTTATTTGCACATATATCTTATACCTATATTGTGAGATTGTTTGAGTTTTGTTATGAAGGGTATCTTGATGATTTTGTCTTGATTTCTTATGGGAGGGATTTGGACATGAAAGGAATCATTAATTCGTGCTCTCATGTTTATTGTCACTTGGCCTTGAGCTTGAGGGAACATGATTCTGGAGGCCCACACAACGTCTTTGGTGTATTATTGTCTCTTAGAGCCGTTAGTGGTCTTAATCCTTTTCATCATACTTTCATATTTGATTTGCTCTTTTTCCATTTCATAGGTGTACGAAATCCGGATTTGAGGACAAATCCTTTCCAAGGAGGGGAGGATGATATGACCACGAGTGCTAGACGTCAAGGGTCTTCATTTCGGCGTGAGCCATGGGTTGATTGGGGCCCAAGGATGAAAGAGAAGACAAGCCAATGGTCCAACAAAGCTAGAGGGATTCCCGATGAGGCAATGAATAGAGACGGCTCGGATTTGAGGACAAATCCTTTCCAAGAAGGGGAGGATGATACGATCATGGAAGCCGTGCGTCAAGGATTTCAACTATAGTTGGATTCAACTGGAAATCATCCTATTGAGATGACATCCGAAAGCTATGAAACTACTACCATTGTCTTCGTCTTGGAAACAGCTTCGCGTGGGTATCTTGCACATCCCAATCGGAGTCCGAATGAGGGAGTTATGGCAGTTTTACGGAAGTCGCGCAGAGAAGGCCGAGAGCTTCGGGAAAAACGCCCGACCGGGCGTTTTGCTTGTGAAAATCGCCCGGGGACAGGGAAAACGCCCGGGCCGGGCATTTTGACATGTGAAAAACGCCCGACCGGACGATTATGCCGATTTTTAGATTTTGTGGGCCAACTTTCTATTTTTGGACCCATAGTATAAATACCTCTTGATGTCATTTCTTTTCCTTAGACTTTGATGAAATTAGATGCTTGAGAGCTTTGTTTCCTCTTGGAGAGGGTTTGTATCCAATTCCTAGATTTAGGTTGCTTGAATCCATCAATTGCTAGTTCAAGTATGGGATTTCCATCAATTGCTAGTTGAAGCATGGATCAAGTAGAGGTATGTTTTGAGGTTTGTGGTTCCCTTGAAGATCTAGCCATGGATGCATGTTAGTATGTTGTAAGTGTCTTAGCTTGCCTCATCAATGACTATGTATCACAATTTCCACTCTATCCAATGTTACTTCTTGTTTTGATCATCTTAGTTTCCTAAATTCTTGTTGGGTTGCCATTATTGATACAATAGAAAATCTACTTCACAAAAATATTAGATCAATCACCTACAAATTGGGTAAATCCTTGGGAAATGGATCACAAAATACATGGATCCACATCATCTTATCTAGAATGGAGTAATGTCTAATGAGGCGACGCATATCTCGCCTTCGAAAGCGTCGTCTACGCTTCAAGTAGAAGTACAGAATGATAATCGATTGCATGTGAAAATTATTCATTATCTCTTGTAGCAATAGGTTCAGGCCAGTTGTATTGTTCCGAATAAGCTTTTGGAGTGTTTTCAAAATTTTTCTGCGTTCAAATTGGAGACCAGGGCGAATGAGAGAAATAAACAAGCTATTTTACATGGTCTACGAGGAGTGATTATAATCGATTGGGGTGTTGGGTGATCCATATCTACCATAATTGATATGAACAGTGCGGGCCGAAGGCAAGAAATGCGGGTTGAGTGGGTAATAATATGTGTAACCAAACAATGAGAAATACAAGGATACGAATCCTAATCTTGACAAATCTAGACAACCAAACGACCCCTTATTCTATAAGGGCTCGTCTGGTTGGCCGAATAAAAATTAACACAAACCCATTGATAATGGACTTTCATAAGTAGGCTGATAGAGTTATCCAAGGTTTGGTTCAGCCCAATTATGCTGATTGGGCTTGTGTGTATTGTTTGGTTCACTCATTGTGTGTAGGAAACAAAATATTATGAGACTAAATTACCCTCTCCACCGTGAAGGATGAAATCAGCGGCATGGTCATACTGGTTCAGCTCCACCAGCATCTTCCTCAATCTTCTCACCAGTTTACCCATTTCATTCTCCATGCCACCGCTCGCGTGCTTTCTCTCCATAGTCTTCCCCAGCAGCAACACATAGTCCACCAACGACTGCAGCTTCTTGCTACATTCAATCAACACCAAAACTTAGTTTTCTACTGAGTGCATAGTTAAAAGAGCTATTCATATACTAAGAAACAGAAAAAACATTTCTAAAAGTATAGAAAGGCCAGGGATACATATTTGCCCAGTAAATCCATTTGTACGGGATATAAATTGGCGGTGAGTTGATGATATTACATAAAAGAGCACAAAATCACAACATGCAACCATGGAAACTGACAACTGAATTAAGAGCATGAAAGTAATTATCTCCCAATATTATCATCAAGAATGAGTTGCAGACAAAATTAAACTGAAATAACCAAACAACAACCACTTTCATCAACACAAGCATTCTCAATTCACATCTTCAAATTTAGGAACAACAACAAACAAGCATAAAACATAATTTGCGTGGAATTCTTTGTGGCTGGCTCAAATCAATTATTCATTACTAATTTCCAAACATGTGCAAAATATCAAATTATGCCCAAAGAATAGAATGTAGGAACTATACATGCATGCTGAAATTTATTCAAATCAATCCCAATTTGCAGCAATGAATGCACAAGGCAACCTCTAAACCACACACACTTCGAATATTCAATACATTCCCCAACAGTTTGAGCTTGCAAAACAATGCAACCTCGACGCTGCAGATTATTGGAACTATAGAGACAGGTAGGATTATTCAAATCGGACCTAATTACCACAAATCCAACATGAATGAAACAGTACAACCACACACAATATGAATATACAGAACAACCCCATCAGATTGAGCTTGCAAAAACTGTAAATCGGATTCGCAGATTGTCAAGCTATAGACGCATGGAGTAAATTGTTCAAATCGTCCCTAATTTGCACAAATCCATGATGAAAGCAACATCACAACCACAAACAATGCGAATATTCAAAACATTCCAAAACAGATTGAGCGTGCAAACACTGCAATTCGGACTTGCATAATGTAAAGCTATACACACATGGACAAAATTGTTCAATTTGAACCCAATTTCATACATCAAAAACAAATTCAGATTCACAGCTACCAGATCGAACAAAAAAAATCGATAATTCGACATACCCGGATTGAAGGTAGTGCGAATGCACCGGATTTGATATTCGGCCGACAACGGAATTGGGAAGAGGCCTTCGCCGACCAGTGTAGCTTTGCACTTTCACGCTGACTAAAATTCACCTGCAGCGTTTCACCAAACGCAATACGTCAACGGATTCAGAGGGCAATTTGGTATAATTGCCTTCCTTAGCAGCGTTATCGGCAGAATCAGGAAAACAATACCACTCCCTCACCTGATAGTGTTAGCACACTTCCGCTAATAGTAGTATATGGAAGCTTGAAACCCAGTTGGAGTATTACGGGTCGGCCGATTGGACGGAGGGCTACCAAACAGAAGATTAGCCCTGTTGGAAGAGGTGTTTCACGGCTAATGAGGGTTACCAGACGAGCCCTAATAATAATCTCTTTGTACATCTCTCAAAATTAATACAATTAAAAGTCATTCCATGGGTCACAAAGCTGACAAGCAAAAGGGTAAAGGGAAAGTGAGTAGTGCGACCAAGTCAAACCCAAGTGACCAAGCCAACTTGGATCCCAACGTGAAGGTGGTGACCTATGCGTCGATGATGAAGATGTTGAAGTTTACAGTGAATTATTGAAAGAGGCAAAAACCAAGGAAGAACACCAAATGCAAAATACTTGATTTAGCTGCTTTGCACAAATTTGAGACTTGACGTGTTCTTTCCAAGTTGCAATTCGATTTCATCTATGTATTTCTCATTGTTGTATTTTAAATCTATGTAAAGTTTTTTACCTGTGTTTTCAATTTATGTTAAATAACATGAAAATAATACTAAAAATTAGTAGATAACTTTTAACCGACAATAATCTTAATACTATCCAGAATATAAAAAAAAAGGCAGTTTGATTTGTGTACCAAGCTGTTTCAAATAATTATATTGTGCTATATAGAGAAAATTTAGTGGACTAGGCATACCAAGGTTGGCATGATGATATGGTAAATTACACTGATTTGACCCGAATTGAGGTAAATTATTGATAACCGAACGAGCCCTAATAGGCAAGTATACAATATCTCGAACAAGAATCACAACAAAAGGTTAAGCATCCACAATGCCGGCTAGCCAACCGGCTGGTCCCACGACCTCTCCCCCGGATGCCGAGGAGTTTCCGGCCACTCCATCCTTTGCTCATCGCCCTCGCCCGGTTGGACAAAAGCGGGCGCAACGGGCAGCGAGGGGAGGATCCCCCCTATCGCCTCAGGAGGTCATCTCGGCACCCCCCACGCGAGTACACCTTCTTCTCGCGTCAAAAAATGCGGGAGCAGATGTACAAGGTCTTCCAAGATTGGAGGGCCGCCACTGACCCCAAGGAGAAGATGTTTCTTCACTCGATGCTCGAGAGTATGCGGGTTGATTTGGATGCCGCGAGGGCACAAATGGAGGGTTCCGACGTGGGCTCAGATACCTCGGGTCGCGGCGGCGACGGCAACGGCGACGAGGAGTAGAGAGTGGCGGGGCTCGTGTGTGGAAGCCCTTTTTTAAAAAAAAAAAAAATCATGTATTTTTTTTAATCTTTGTACTTTTTTTTAATGAAATGAATTAATTTTCCCGTATATGTGTCGTAAATTTAATCCCATAATTTAATCGTAATTTTAATTCCGTAAATGTAGTATTTTTTGAATTATTTTTATTCCGTAATTATTTTTATTGCGGCAGCTGGATTTTTAGTGCTGCTGACGTGGCAGAGAGAGAGAGTGGCTGACCTATGGCTGGCCTAAAACCACTGTGGATGCTAATAACAAAACTAGACAAATATGAACATTAAGTGTATACTAATATTTTTCCTATTTCTATATATTAATTAAACATTATTCTGTTTTTTTTCAGTTTTTAAAAATCAATCTAAATCAAATCGATATTCAATTTTTGAAGAAGTCAAAAAGTAATTCGAGATGAAAAAAAAACCAAAAAAATCAAATATTGACTATTTAGTCTATATTACTGTTTGCCTATTTAATATTTCCCCTTAATTTCACCCCTATTCAATTGGATCTACCACGGAAAAATGTACTTCCTCCGTTCTATAGTAATAGAGTCATTTGCCATTTTAGTACGTTCCATATTAATAGAGTCATATTTCTCTTTTAGTAAAAGTTAACACATTTTTCCACACCTACTTTACTCTCTCTTACTTTTCTTTCTCTTCATCTCTCTACCTTTTTTATTTTCCACTTTATTCTCCCTTTACACTTACCTAACAAAATTTTTCTTAATCTCCATGCCGAAAAAAAATACCTCCATTACTATTGAACGGAGGAAATACCTCATTGCCTTAGTGGTAGTTAAGTTCATTTGATTTTCTCTTCCTCAAAAATAGAGAAGTTAAAAGGGATCTGCTTTATTCAGTTCATTTGTCTTAATCAAATCCTTATTGTTTATTCACCCTACTAACTTAATGCAATAATCCTATGCAATAATAATACATGATGTGTACATTTTGGCTGTCATTAGAAAATTAGTAAATTCACAACCATCATTATTAGTTGTATCCTGCTGTATTTAAATAGACATCTTACCCACTTGTATCCTCATGCACCTTTACTTTTCACTTTCACCACCTAAATTTTTTCAATAAACTTGAATAAATTAAATCTAGCCAAGTCAAGTTTTGATTAATGCATGTATTTTCCCTATCAATTTTAATACTAGTATGATTAATTATAGTTTAATTATTATTCATAACTTACCGGAAAAGAACAAAAGCCCACGGTGAAGCCGGAAAAATTAACCGCCGCCGCCGCGATATTTGTCGGTGGTCAATACCCACCTCCTTTTACTGCTCTCTCTCTCACACACACACACTCGTGAAAGCTTTTTATCTTCCTCGCTTGTCAGTTACGAAACGATAATTTGGAATAGAGACAATAGATACAGAAACTGAGAGAAAACTTCTCTCTCTCACTCAATTGCATTAATTCTACACCAACATTGTTGCCGAAGAAGGAAATTGTGATGCACTCTTCCACAATCTAACCAAAGGTTTCCTTTATTCTCATTTCTGCTAGATCTCACTCTCGTTTCACTACCTTCCTCTCTCAGCTCGCATTTTCTAGCTGCATTCAGTTTTATCCTTGATGATTTTCGGCTTCATGAACTTATCGTGCGAGATCACGCTGATCTACTGATTTACAGCAAGATCTGTGATGAGATTTTGAGAAGAGCTTGTTTTCTAGTGTTCAGTTCACTTCAGTGTCAATTGTTGATAATGTGTGCCTCTAGATATGCAGCGATTTTACAATTGAATATCGGATTTGTGCATAATTCAGCTGAAAATTGTCATTGCTAGTGTAAATGTGAAATTCGGATTGGTGTTCTTATTGTGTATTGTGAATGATTTGTGAATTCAGCATAAGCATTTTGCCTGTGTGGTGGGAGTGACAAATCTGAAGTGGAGATCTCGGGATCAGGCTCATAAGAAGCTGGCGGCGACGGCGACGTGGAGGGCTGCTGCCACCAACGGCAGCGCCCACAGTGATATGGTAAGATTTCTACTTCGGTGGTAACTGGATTTTGTGAATTTGTGATTGGTAAGAGTTGCACTATAATCGTTCTTGAATACTATATCTTCTTTGGATCTTATGGATCAGTTATGAATGTAGAGTCTAGTCGTAATGAGCGTTATGTTAATGAATTTTGTTTCTACTAGTGTTTGGTACATTGTCTGGATGCAACTGCAGAGAATATTGGTGTTGAATCACTTGCTTTGTTTAATCAGTCTATAGTATACTTGTGCAGTCATTGTTTGGCTTTGAAGATAGTGTGCTCGGGGAAGATATTAGAATCTAATGTGTTTATCATTAATCTACATTGCAAAGTTCATGAACTGTTTGATGCATCAGTTTGGGGCCTATTTTTAATTTTAAATAGTTAATTAGTTACTCTAATGTTAGATATCGGTTCAGAGCTTCCCTCAAACCTCAACTGAGTATGTACTTTATGTGTTTTTTTCTACTGTAGGAGAGAAGTGGAGAAGCAAAATCTCAGGACTTGGAGCTTTCAACTCCTCTTTCCCTCTACAAAATGAATTCAAGGTTTGTTGAATGGTACCTTTATAGAGCATCTGTAAGAACCTAGCATTGTTCATCAACATTTTTATTGTCTGTCATTTTTAACAAAAGCTGACAACAATCATTTGGTGTTAGTATTTACAGAAGTACTTCAAAACTCTGAGTAGAATTTTGCCTCCTAGATTTTTAGATGTTCTGTAGTCCTCCAAGATCCAACTTTTGTTTTGTTATTTTATGTGTATAAATATTCAGTAATATTCTTTATGCTATTTTCTTTTGGTTTTTTAAACTTTAGTATGGTATTTTAGGCATAAGAGTTGCTCTTCCTTCCAGGTTAAACCACACACATACCGAAATGCATTTGCTTACTTTTCTGTTAGAAATCACTTCATGAGTTTATGTTGAACAAGTTTTGAATGCCATAAAACTGCCTCTTTACTTGCAGGGATAGGAGTAGCATGGAGGACCCGGATGGGACATTATCAAGTGTTGCCCAATGCATTGAGCGCTTGCGGCAGAGTTCTTCATCATCACAAGAAAAGGAGAATTCATTGAAGCAATTACATGAGCTAATTAGTACAAGGGAAAATGCTTTGGATGCTGTTGGATCTCATTCCCAAGCAGTTCCAGTGCTTGTCTCTCTTCTTCGTTCTGGATCGTTGGCAATAAAGATACATGCTGCTACTGTTTTATGTTCTCTTTGCAAAGAGAATGAATTGCGTGTCAAAGTCTTGCTTGGAGGTTGCATTCCACCACTGCTTGGTCTTCTTAAATCAAACTCAGTTGATGGACAAATTGCAGCAGCAAGGGCCATATTTGCGGTTTCACAAGATGGTGCTAAGGATCATGTTGGCTCAAAAATCTTTTCGACAGAAGGAGTTGTCCCTGTCTTATGGGAGCAACTAAAGAAAGGACTTAAGGCTGGAAACATGGTAGATGAATTGCTCACCGGCACTTTGCGAAATCTTTCTGGCAGCACTGAGGGATTTTGGTCTGCTACTATTAAAGCTGGAGGAGTCGATACACTGATCAAATTGCTGACTTCAGGCCCATCAAGTACACAAGGAAATGTATGTTTTCTTATGGCATGTATGATGATGGAGGATCCATCTGTATGTACAAAAATTCTGGCTGCAGAGGCAACTAAACTGCTTCTCAGGCTACTTGGACCTGGGCATGATGCTTCTGTAAGAGCAGAAGCTGCAGGTGCTCTTAAATCTCTTTCTGCTCAGTGCAAAGAAGCAAGGCGGGAGATTGCTAGTGCGAGCGGTATACCTGTCCTAATCAATGCGACAATAGCTCCTTCAAAAGAATTCATGCAGGGTGAGTTTGCGCAAGCTTTGCAAGAGAACGCAATGTGTGCGCTTGCAAACATATCTGGTGGCCTATCGTTTGTCATATCAAGTCTTGGTCAAAGCCTTCAATCATGTAGCTCCCCTGATCAAGTGGCAGACACATTGGGAGCAATAGCGTCTGCATTAATGATATATGACAGCAAAGCAGAAACTGCTAGAGCATCGGATCCCATTGAGGTTGAGGAGACATTGCTACAACAGTTCAAACCTCAGTTACCCTTTCTGGTGCAGGAGCGAACGATAGAATCCCTTGCTAGTTTGTATGCAAATACGGTATTATCAAGCAAGCTAGCAAATTCCGATGCGAAAAGGCTGCTTGTTGGTTTAATTACCATGGCCACCGATGAGGTTCAGGAAGAGTTGATAAGGTCTCTTTTGATTCTTTGCAAAAGTGATGGTAGTTTGTGGCAAGCCCTTCAAGGTCGCGATGGGATTCAGCTTTTGATATCACTTCTTGGTCTCTCATCAGAGCAGCAGCAAGAGTGTGCTGTAGCATTGCTCTGCCTTCTATCTCATGAAAATGATGAAAGCAAATGGGCTATTACAGCTGCTGGTGGCATTCCTCCTCTTGTTCAAATTCTGGAAACAGGGTCTGCAAAAGCCAAAGAAGACGCTGCATTAATACTCGGAAATCTTTGTAATCATAGTGAGGATATACGTGCTTGTGTTGAAAGTGCTTCTGCGGTCCCTGCTCTACTTTGGATACTAAAGAATGGAAGTTCCAATGGCAAGGAGATTGCTGCTAAGACCTTGGGTCACTTGATTCACGAGTCTGATACAGCAACGATCAGCCAACTTTCTGCATTATTAACCAGTGATGTACCTGAATCCAAAGTCTATGTCTTAGATGCCTTGAAAAATTTACTCTGTGTGGTCCCTCTGAGTGATATGATATGTGAGGGTAACGCTGCAAATGATGCTATTGATACGATGATAGATATCTTAAACTCTACAAACGAAGAGACTCGGGCAAAGTCGGCACGGGCATTGGCTGGAATTTTTGAACTGAGGAAGGACTTGCGTGAAACTAGCACTGCTGTTAAGACCCTTTCATCAGTCATGAAGCTATTGAATGTTGAATCTGAAAACATTTTAGTTGGAGCTTGTCACTGCCTTGCCGCAATCTTTCTCTCTATCAATGAGAACCTTGACGTCGCTCTTGTTGCTAAAGATGCTTTCCCTTTGTTAGTGGCACTTGCTAGTTCCTCAATGCTTCCGGTTGCAAATGAAGCAGTCTGCGCTTTGGCAAATCTACTTTTAGACAGTGAAGCATCAGAAAAATCTACCCCTGAAGAAATTATACTGCCTGCTACTAGAGTTTTGCGTGAGGGAACAAATGCTGGCAAAGTCCATGCTGCAGCTGCAATTGCTCGGTTTCTGCGTTCTCATAAGATTGATTCTGCTTTAACTGATTGTTTAAATCGCACTGGAACATTTATGGCTCTAGTTTCTTTCCTTGAAGGGGCTGACAGTAAATCTGTTGCTGCGTCAGAGGCTCTAGATGCACTTGCTCTCCTCTCATGGCCTATTGGAGATATTGGGCACAACCAACCTTCTTGGGCAGTTCTTTCTGACTACCCAAATAGCATTACACCTATAGTTTCGTGTATTGCTGATGCCATACCGCATTTGCAAGATAAAGCTATAGAAATACTCTCTCGGCTCTGCCAGGCTCAGCCCCTAGTTGTTGGGAACAAAGTTGTCAGCATCACCGGGTGCATTTTATGTATTGCAAGAAGGGTTATCAGTTCCTCAAATGCAAGGGTTAAAATTGGTGGAGCTGCACTTATTGTTTGCAGTGCAAAAGTGAATCATCAGAGAGTAGTTGAAGAATTATATACGTCTGATTTGTGTACTTCACTTGTGCGTTCTCTTGTTGGAATGCTAGATTCTTCCGAGTCATCTCAAGTTGGAGATCAGGGAAGCAAAGATATCATAAGTATCTCCAGGATGAATAACAATACAACTGAACACAACTCAGAGAAAATTACTTCCTTCATATATGGTTCGAGTATAGCTATCTGGCTCCTTTCTGTACTTGCTAGTCATAGTGACAAAAATAAGCTGGATATTATGGAGGCTGGAGCAGTTGATATTCTCACAGAAAAAATCTCTCAGTCCTTTTTCCAGTATACTCAGGTGTCATATTACTTCTTTATTGCTTGAAATTCAATACTCAATACTTTTGGTGCCATGAAGCTGCTTTTCATATACTTGCATCTTTACAAAAATCACTTCTATATTCCATACTTATTTTTTCTAAACATTTTGCAGTCTGATTACAAAGAAGATAGCAGTATATGGATATCTGCCCTATTATTAGCTGTCTTATTTCAAAATAGAGATATCATTCGTGCACCTGCAACCATGAACGCAACTAAAGTGCTAGCTAGTCTTTTGAGGTCAGAAGTGGCAGCAAACAGATTTTTTGCTGCCCAAGCTTTGGCTAGTCTGGTCTGTAATGGTAGCAGAGGAACTCTTCTGTCTGTTGCGAATTCAGGGGCAGCTGTAGGACTGATTACCTTGCTTGGTTGCTCTGATGCTGATATACATGACCTTCTGGAATTGTCTGAGGAGTTCACTTTGGTAGGCTATCCCGACCAAGTTGCCCTTGAGAGACTGTTTAGGGTGGATGACATTAGAGTCAGCGCAACGTCTAGAAAAGCAATACCTGCGCTTGTTGATCTGCTGAAACCTATTCCAGAACGACCTGGGGCACCTTTCCTTGCACTGGGACTTCTGATTCAGCTTGCGCGAGATTGTACTTCTAATCAAACTGTCATGGTGGAGTCAGGGGTTCTAGAAGGTTTGACAAAGTATCTTTCTCTAAGCCCGCAAGATGCGGAACAAACTGCTACTGATTTACTTGGAGTTCTGTTTAGTACACCTGAGATAAGGAGACATGAAGCCGCATTGGGCACTGTCACTCAACTTGTCGCAGTTTTGCGTTTAGGTGGAAGAGCAGCAAGATATAGTGCTGCTAAAGCATTGGAAAACTTGTTTGCTGCAGACCATGTAAAGAATGCAGAATCTTCTAGGCAGGCTGTTCAACCTTTGGTTGAAATCCTGAGCACGGGATCTGAGAAGGAGCAGCAAGCTGCTATTGGTGCTTTGGTCCGGCTACTAAGTGAGAATCCATCAAGAGCCCTTGTGGTTGCTGATGTTGAGATAAATGCAGTTGATGTGTTGTGCAGGATTCTTTCATCAAATAGTTCGATAGAATTGAAAGGGGATGCCGCTGAGTTGTGCTCTGTACTGTTTTGCAATACAAGGATAAAATCTACTGAAGCTGCTGCTCGTTGCGTTGAGCCTTTAGTTTCTCTTCTCATTACCGAGTATAGTCCAGCACACCATTCAGTTGTGGGAGCATTGGATAGACTCTTAGATGACGAACACCTGGCAGAACTTGTTGCTGCTCATGGTGCTGTTATCCCTCTTGTAGGTCTTCTGTACGGTCAGAATTATTTGCTCCATGAGGCCATCTCAAGAGCTCTTGTTAAGTTAGGGAAAGATAGGCCTGCATGTAAGATGGAAATGGTGAAAGCAGGAGTGGTCGAGAGTGTGCTTGATATACTTCATGAGGCACCTGATTTCCTCTGTGCTGCATTCGCTGAATTGCTTAGAATACTCACTAATAATGCGACCATTGCCAAAGCTCCATCAACAGCAAAAGTTATTGAGCCTCTGTTCTTGTTACTAACAAGATTAGAGCTTGGACCTGATGGACAACAAAGTGCTCTGCAAGTTCTTGTCAATATTCTAGAGCATCCACAGTGTCGTGCTGATTACACCCTGCCATCTCAGCATGCTATTGAACCTCTTATATCCTTACTCAATTCTCCTGCTTCAGCTGTGCAGCAATCTGTAGCTGAGCTTCTTTCCCACCTACTTTTGGTGGAGCATCTTCAAAGAGATCCTCTAGTACAACGGGTGATTGGTCCGCTGATACGCGTTCTTGGTTCTGGAATTCCTATTCTGCAGCATAGAGCTGTCCGGGCTCTTGTCTGTGTTGCAGCCACATGGCCAAATGAGATTGCAAAGGAGGGTGGCGTGACTGAGCTGTCCAAAGTCCTACTTCAAGCTGATTCTTCACTCCCAAATGCCTTGTGGGAGTCAGCTGCCTCTGTTTTATCCAGTATTATGCAATATAGTTCTGAGTTCTATTTGGAAGTACCTATAGCAGTATTAGTTAGGCTGCTTCATTCAGGCACGCAGAGCACAGTTGTTGGTGCACTGAATGCTCTTCTAGTGTTGGAGAGTGATGACTCTAGCAGTGCTGAAGCAATGGCTGAAAGCGGGGCGATTGAGGCACTTTTGGGAATTCTTAGAAGTCATCAGTGCGAAGAAACAGCTGCCCGACTACTTGAGGTTTTATTGAACAACGTAAAGATCCGGGAATCTAAAGTTACCAAGTCTGCCATTTTGCCACTATCTCAATACCTTATGGATCCTCAAAGCCAAGGTCAGCAGGCGAGGCTACTGACAACTCTTGCTCTTGGTGATCTTTTCCAGAATGAGGTTCTTGCTCGATCAGCAGATGCCATTTCAGCATGCCGAGCACTAGTGAGTCTGCTTGAGGATCAACCTACAGAAGAAATGAAAGTAGTAGCTATATGTACTCTACAGAACCTCGTTATGTACAGCAAAGCAAATAAACGGGCAGTTGCAGAAGCTGGTGGTGTGCAGGTTGTGCTTGATTTGATTGGTTCAAGTGAACCTGAAACATCCCTGCAGGCAGCAATGTTTGTCAAACTTCTTTTCTCTAATAATACCATACAAGAATACGCCTCAAGTGAAACTGTCAGAGCTATAACTGGTAAACTTCTTCATTTCTTAATGAAATGTCGTTTTGCATTACTGCGCACCACGGCACAAAACTAGATGAACTTTTTTTTATCTGATGATGAGAAAAAAGAATTCAATTGTCTCTCTAAAACCTTTCTTGGTTTCACTCTGCTTTTATCACTAGTTTGCTCATATCATTGATGCTTCATGATACGATTTTCATGTTCTTGCAGCTGCAATCGAGAAAGACTTGTGGGCCAATGGAGCGGTAAATGAGGAGTATTTGAAGGCCCTCAATTCACTATTTAGCAATTTCCCCCGTCTCAGAGCTTCCGAACCTGCAACACTAAGCATTCCTCATCTGGTCACCTCTCTCAAGAGTGGAACAGAAGCCACTCAAGAAGCTGCCTTGGATGCACTATTTCTTCTCAGGCAGGCATGGTCAGCGTGTCCAGCTGAAGTTTCTCGAGCCCAATCAATTGCTGCAGCAGACGCCATACCCCTGTTACAGTACCTAATCCAATCAGGACCTCCTCGGTTCCAGGAGAAATCCGAAATTTTGCTGCAGTGTTTGCCTGGAACCCTCACTGTCATAATGAAGCGAGCTAACAATTTAAAGCAATCAGTCGGGAATCCTAGTGCATTTTGCAAGCTAACCCTCGGAAGTTCACCCCCACAACTAACAAAGGTCTGAAATCTTACCTCTTTCTCAACTTGTTGTTTTCAGTACTACCGTGCTGGTTTTTATGTTTTGCCGTCTACGTGTTAATCCTATACAAAAGAAAGTGCTAAATTATGGTAGCTTGTATGAATTTACGTGAGATGTTTATCGTCATTTTGTTCTATAGCTATTACACATAGAAACTTGGATACAATGAACTTCAACGTGCAAATTATATCAGTTTTTGCACTAACAAACTATATTCTTAACGACCACAGATTGTATCCACTGGTCCCAATCCAGAATGGGACGAGAGTTTCACGTGGTCGTTTGAAAGCCCCCCCAAAGGCCAGAAGCTTCGCATTTCATGCAAGAACAAGAGCAAAATGGGGAAGGTAAGCTAGTTGAAAGCAACCAGCTATGAAGCTACTTGGTGTTTTTAAAAATACAGCACACATACACATTGGACTTCACTTTCCTCAGTCTAATACTTTTGATGGTATAACGGCAGAAATCATTCGGAAAGGTGATGATCCAGATAGACCGTGTAGTGATGATGGGTGCAGTTGCCGGAGAGTACACATTGCTGCCTCAAAGCAAAAGCGGACCTTCAAGAAATCTGCACATCGAATTTCTCTGGTCCAACAGTAAGGTGCCCCCTCCTGAGACCTGAGCTTTAACCAACTCCATTTCAAAACAAATTTACAAGCCTATTTACTGATTTCTTTCAATTTTTTTTATTATAAAATATATTGTGTGTAAATATATAGTTATAGCAAATCCTGTGAAGCAGTTTCTGTTGCTTCTTGATGTATTCTTGTGTAATTTGAGAGTTTTTTTGTTGTTGGATTTTTGCTTTGAGTTATGATGGCAAGTCTTTCTCTGTAATTGTTTGTAACCTCATTTGTTGATTAAAGATATTTTGATTTTTGAGAGTTGAATAGTCTTGATTTTGAGATTTCTTTAGAATTGAAGCATCATAAAAAATGGACACTTGTTTTGTCCATTGCAGTTTGCAGAATGGTATTGATTGGGACCAAAAGAGTTCCAAATACTCAATTTTCTTTGTTTTAGGCTTTTTGCCTTCTTTTTTTTCCTTTCTATATTTTGCCTTCTTTCTATTTTCGCGTTTTTCATTCTCTAAATTATTTTATTCATGTAATTATTGAAATCAAACATAAATATAAAAATTACGATACATAGATTGTAGTAGTATAATATAATAGTGAAACAATTTTGTAGTATAATTATAGTAGTGAAATGATTTTGTTAAAATTGAGATTATTGTTGAAGTGAACATTGTCGAATTTTTTTATTTTTATGTGTAAATTAATATGCAAAAAGTACGCACAAGGAAATGAAATCTATGAAAATTATTGTCTCAAAATCTCAAACTCGAATTTTAGAATATATAGCTCGTGCATATCATAATAAATTTATGTACTCGGCATATGGTTCTTATATCTTTGTAACTTTGATTTCTTCAAAAAAAAAAAAAAATCATTAACTTTTCCAAATTTCCTAGATTATTTGTTTTGAAGGTTTAGAGGACGGAACCGGCGCCACCACCGCCGGCTTTTCCTTCTTGGTGTCAGCAGGGGCGACCGGTGGTGCCAGCTTTTTCTTCTTGGCGTCAGCAGGGGCGACCGGCGTTGCCTTCTTGGCGTTGGCAGGGGCGATATCGTTAACACTCATCAGCATAGCACAACCCACCTTTTTCCTAAGCCGTGTCGTCAGCTCTATTGAGTCGACGTCGCCAATCACCACCACGTGATGCCTGTCTCCAAGCACAATCTCCGCTGATTGAACTCCTACTCCACCGGAGAAATAAAAAAATTCCATGAATTTGTTAGTCTTAAATAATTACTACTACTATAATTTATAACTAAAAAAATAGTAGTAATAAATAAACCTGGAAAGCTGGCAACAATTTTGAGAACTTTGGATCGACATTTTTCATCACAAAGTGCGATTGCAATCAGAACTTTTTGCTGCAAACACTCATAATTAATCAACAAATGTGTCAAGAAAAATCTTGGCCTAAGAATTGAGTATTGAGAAATTTTTGAAAAAATTTTACCGTCATTTTTTTTTCTTCAACGGAGAATATATGTTGGGATGATCATTACGTGTAACATTATTTATAGGAAAATATTTAAAAGTATTAATTTGTGTATGTTGGTAGGTCGAATTTGCATTCGTACTAATTAAATTTTAAGTATATTCTCAATTTTCAACAAACGTATAAGGGGCTGATTTTGGGCTGAAAGATATTTATAACAAAAAAATTTGTTACCAAATTAAGGGTATATAATTACGCTTACGAAGAGAATATATTCAATTAACATAGCAATTATAGAATATATACTATTTGGATCGAAATTTATCATTACAATGTGAGATTCCAATCAGAATCTTTTTCTGCAAGCATCAACAAATGTGTTAAATAAATCTTGGCCTAAGAATTGAGTAAAGAGAAATTATTGAAAGAATTTTATCGTCATTTTTTTCTTTTTCTTCAATGGAGAATGTAGGGATGATCATTACGTACAACATTATCTATAGGAAAATATAAAATCAGAATATTACACTGCGTGGAATAATCTATCAAAAAATATATTTTTATTTTCATGTTTATGAGTTTTTTGATAGAAGAAGAAAATATCGTAGTATGAGTTAAGAACACAGTTTTCTCTGTAATCGTTTGTAATCTCATTTGTTGAATAAAGAATATTTTGATATTTGAATATTCTTGAGTTATAAATTCATTTTACAATGGAGCGTCATAAAAAATCGAACTCTTGTTTTTGTCTATTCGACAAATGGTATGGTTGCAAGATAGAATAAAATTATTTATTTTATGCTAATTTCGATTTTTTTTCTTTATATATATATATTTATAAAACTATGATTAAAAATGGGGACCACAAGTCCCAAATATCAACTTTCTCCTTTTTCCCACTTCTTTTTTTGCATTCTCTCTTTCCCCGTTTTTCATTCTCAAAATAAGTTTATTCATGTAATTTACTTAAAACTTTATTGAAATCAAACCTATATATAAACGTTAAGATACATAAATTATATATAAATATAATTACAGAAGTATAATTACTATAGTGAAATAATTTTGTTAAAATTGAGATAGTTATTGAAGTGACACTAGCAAATCATACCAAATCAAAAGCTTTTTTAAGAAAAATTATACTAGAACACAGTCGAATTTTTTGATTTTTTTGTGAATTACTACGCCAAACTACGTACATTGAAATGAAACACGATCTCAAACTCGAATTTTAGAATATATTGTATATAGCTCGTATCATAACAAATTTATCCATTAACATATGGTTCTTACCTCATTAATTGTAACTTTGATTTCTTTACATAAAACAAATCAATTTCTAACTTTGATTTCTTTACATAAAACAAATCAATCAAATTCATTAAAAACTAGAGAATAAAACAGGGGCGGGTGTCACACACCGGCTCCCTAACTTCATAGTGATGGTAATGTGGACTACCATAATACGGCGGCGCCGTCGCCGGTGTCGGCGGCGGCGCTGTCGGCTTGTCGGTGGCGGTGTCGGTAACACTCATCAGCTCAGCATGACCCATCTTTTTCCTCAGCCGCCGCGTCAGCTCCACTGAGTCGACGTCGCCAACCACCACCACGCGCTCCCTGCCTCCGCGCACAATCTCCGCCGATTGAACTCCTAATCCACCGGAAACACAAATTTAAAAAAATAAAAAAAAAATAAAAAATTTGTGAGTCTTTACAAATTATAAATTGTGACTAATAAATGCTTAATAAATAAACCTGGTATGCTGACAACAATTTGGAGAGCTTTGGATCGACATTTATCATTACAAAGTGAGATTCCAATCACAATCTTTTTCTGCAAATTAACACTCATAAATCAACACATTGGTGAAGAAAAATCTTGGCCTAAGAATTGAGTGAAGAGAAATTGAAAGAATTTTACCGTCATTTTTTCTTTTTCTTCAGTGGAGAATGTTGAGAATGGTCATTACGTATAACATTATTTATAGGAACATATAAAGTCACAATATTATATTCGGAAATTTCCAAATTATTCTAAAGTAATTTGAAAAGTATCCATATTTTAAGGTTTTATTACATTCATCAAAACTAAATACTACCTTTTATAGTTTAATTATTCAAAACTAAATACCTGATTTTGGGCTGAAAGGTTGCAACTTCTTGACTTAGATATTTATTGTTCCAAAATTAAGGGTATATAATTACGTAAACGAAGAGAATCTTTCATAGCAATTATAGTATATATACTATTTTACATTTTTTAATTACAATATAATATATTTTTTATACAATGAGAGAATGTAGTAGGTAATGCTATCTATATATGGCTGTTGCTGATGTTGCTCCTATAAACGGAATATGTAAATTTATAGATTAATTATGTATTATTTGAGTGACATTATTTGATAAAAAGTTGGTGAATGTATTTTTTAGTTAATAAATTGTAGAGTGTACTTCCCTTCATCCCACATCCCACTATTTATTTTTTCTTTCATCCATTTAAAATAGTCTATATCAGTTTATGGAAATCTTTTCTCATATTTTTTTTTATTTTACCATAACACTATTTCAAGTTTTTTCTTGAAGTACTTATTTATATGAGACATGGAGTATATATATTTATGAATACTAAATTAAACAATTGTTATATACTTTAATGAACGAAGAAGATAGTACTATGCAATATTGGTTTTAAAATTTTGGTAATTTACCGCTCATAAACTTAGTCTTGAAAATATTTTAGATGTAAACAATAATGTTATTCTTTAAAAAACATAAAAAAGTTAAGATTCTTAGTAAAAAGAATGTACCTAACACCATATTAAAAAGCTAGTAAGTTAAATAAAATGCAGACAACTTTTCAGTCTTCACGTCTCATTCATTCCAAGCCAATGCCAATCTCATTTCCTTCATGTCTGGTAGAAATAATACTAGTATTTTTTTAAATTCATGAACTTTTAATCTATTTAGAGAATTTACCATTTCCGACCTTAAATTTAAATTAATTATTTAATTTTGACGTAATGACATAAAAAGATTAGAAAGTGATAAACACCCTTTAGGTGGTTGGCTATTAGTCAAACACCATTAATTTCTAGCTAAGTCTTCTCCTTTTTGTTAATAATGGACATTTTAGTTACATGTAAATTGTTGAAACTCCATCATTTTCTACTCGAAACTACCTCGTAAATGTATTATTTAAATATAAATTATATTAGTATTTGGTTTTACCTATGTGATCAGCTAGAAAATGAATACTACTACTATATAACTATTTTCACTGATTCATTAACCAATTAGAAGATGCACTTAGTAGGAGTAAATCCATCAAATTTATTAAGCTTTTCTTAAATATGCCGTCTCCTATTCCCATATTTGCATATTCTCAGAATCCCTATCTTTTTAGCGTGTTTCAGTTCATTTATGATTTTATCCGTTATAGGAATAGGAGTCGCTCCTTGTATGTGCGTGTGCACCCATGTGCACTCCTTAGGAATGAACTGCGAATTACTCATTAGTTGTGTCTAAGTACCGGCAATCATTCTCTACTTAATTTTATCCCAGACTTTATAAATACGTCAGGCTAAATGCCAACTTAAGGTGTTGGACTTAATATTTAACTAAATGAATTTGGTGTGAATATATTGTCAATGTATGTAAAATTTATTTACAAGGAATAAAAAATCAATTAACCTGATTATTAACAACCATCATAATCAACTGGACAATTGCATACATATATAATTACTTATAATAAGGACAAAAGATATCATGAAAACTAAAATAGTATCATGACTTGTGACTCCTCCGATCCAAAAGAGCAGTATTTATTCCCTATATAAGATTATGACATAAAAAGCGTTACTCCTTTTCACTTGTACATGTAGACTCTTTTTCCTGATGAGAACCTATAATATATGTAGCAATGATATTTTAAATATTTTTTTGATAAATATCGTTGTACAGTAATTCTTTTGGAAAATTGAATATGGGTCAAAATTGAATTTATTTACTACTATGAAATATACTGTACATATAGTAACGAGTTATTGATGTCTAACATTAGCTACAAGAATTATAGGTGTTGATTTTTGAACACTAACTATGTGAATATATATTAAACATTATCGTCATTTTCACAAATTTTTAATATGGATAAAAATGATTTTGATTATATATTAAAGGAGTCCCATTATCCACAAATCCACTCTTAAAGACCGAACCACCGAACCATACCAAATTAGGACTTTTAGATCTAGTTTTTTATGGATGAGATTCACAAATTTATAAATTATTTTCTCCTTCATCACCGGTCTATTTTTATTCATCCGAAGGTAAATAAGTCATACTAACACGTTACGAATATTTAACTTCATTCCAGAATATATTACTTCATTCCGGTAGGTTTTTACTTCATTCTAATAGGATTATTACATCATTCTAGTACGTAAATGCAGTTTCGCCGTCGCGTGTTGTTCTTTCTCTCTACAATATCTATCACCACCGCTACGACGCTGATATGGTGTAATAAACACATGGAATAATATAATAAATTATATGAATGAAGTATGTGTAGAAGCATTTGAAGTCCTACTGGAATGAAGTAAAAACCTTATCCAATGAAGTAATAACGTTTCTGAATGAAGTAATAAATTCACTTGAATAAATTGCATTTTTTAATGTCAATAAAGTAAAAACTCATGTCAATGAATTCGAATGAAGCATATGTTGAATCATTTCAAAACCTACTTGAAGCAAGTAAAAACATGTTGTAGTTTCAATGTATTACGTACAGAATGAAGTAATAAACCTATACAATGAAGTAAAATTGGCTTGTAATGAAGAGCGAAAAAAATTTACACAGCAACATATCTCATCAAAAAACTAGATCTTATGGCCCAGATTTGTTCTCTAGTTCGGTCTTTAACAAGGGTTCGACATTGATTACAACTCTATATTAAATACTTTAGTTTTAGTGGTCTATTTTGTATCCCACTGTACGTATTATTATTAATTTTTCATATATTTTATATTTTATTTTTATGCTTTATATTTATCAATAAAGATTTATTTTACTGATTAAAAATTACTACATTTTTAGAAATTAATACTCCTTGCTCTAATAAAAAATTTGACCAATGTGAACAATACGAATTTTAGTAAAACAGTTAGTTACATGGTGGATATTTTGGGTAAAAACTTAGTGGTCCCACTTTAAATGCATGAATATTGTGATTTGTGTGGATCATATCATTATTAATACAAAGAGACAATTTTTTTGTGAACAGACCAAAGAAAAGCAGGGTAATTTGTCACATTACATTTTTTGAATAATGACATTAATTATTAGAATTAAAAAATCATATATTCAAAATTCTTAAGGACCAAATCTCTGATGGGCCAGCCCAGCCCAACCCAAATATAGACCAATCTTTGTTGGATCGAATATTACAGCTCTATTACTAAGTAAATAAGGAAGTCGATGGAAAATATATGTAAAAGTGAAGATGATGAAATTCATACCAATCTTGGGAGTAATTGTGCATTTTCCTCAAGTTTGAGACACTACCCAATAAACTCTATTTTATCATAAATATCACTCTCCATTCTTCGTCTCAAGGTAATTAAGTAAGTGCGTACATTTCTTATAGGCACGTCTCAAACTGACACATCATCTATTCATAAAATTATCTATAATTCCATGTAACTAGTTAAACATCAATTTCTTAATTTTCGTGTCGAAATGAAATGCATCACTTAAGCCAAGAGCGAATGACTATTTACATAATCTAATGATGGTCTTCTTTTCTTTGATTTTGTATCATCAAATCAATCACACTCCCTCCATTCATTTCACGTCACATTGGAAATAGAAAAGGAGAGATTACCTCATAAAATGGTGAGGTGTAGACTCACTCTTTTCTATTTCCAGAGTAAACATTAACAAAATTGACATCATAAACAAGTGTAGCATTTGCAGGTATGTTGCAGTCCCCTGAGAAGCAGCCAGCTGGCTCAGGCCCATATGCTAACTGTGGAGGGATTTGGAGCTTCCTTTTACCACCTACATGCATTGGTGGCACACCTCCTCCTCCCAATATGCCTTGATCCAATCCTTTTATCACCTGAAAATATACGACGACGATGATGGCGACGACGGTGGTTATATTGAAGAAGAAGCGAAGAAGGGAGAAGTGCGCACCTTGCCCATGCCGAGGCGCATTGTGAGCGGCCTAGCACGTTTGTAAGTGCTATCGAACACGATCCCGTCAGCGAATCTCGCTGTGTAGTGAACCTACCAATCAACACGTGTGCGTGAAGGCGCTTAAGTCCCTACCAATCTCTTCATTTTTTCCTTTTTTACTGTCTAATTTGTTGAAATTGGTGAAAATTATGTTTATTCCTTACTAAATTGGTCATATAATTAAAGATCAAATTGCTAGAGGTTGGAATATCAAAAAGGGCTGAAATTGGATGGAAAAAAATAATTAAACAAAATACTCATTAAATATCTTATTTATCATTTTGGGATGTTGCCTCATTTGACTCGTACTTTCTTTATATAAATCTCATAATTGTACCGCATTATATTGATATTTCTATATAAAATTAAGTATAGACTCACGTTCCATTGATTTTTTCAATTATATTATTTTACATTCGATCCCTAAAAATGAATAATGGCAGACAAAAGATCATACGTAAATAATTAGACATACTCACAGTTCTTCTCCGAATAAAAGTCTTTTTTTTTTCTGAGCACATATATAAAAATGTAAATGATACGAGCCATACTTTTATTTATTAATCAAGTAAAATGAGATTTTTATTAGCACAAATCAAAATAAAGTTTCTATTGGATGGATCAACTAGACACTCAATCAATATTTTTTTATGCGTCTGCCTGAATTCTAATTTATCCTACTTCATATTTGTAAGAATTCAGTAATAAAATAATTAAAATATGGAAACTGACATTGATGAGCTGAGCAAAGGGAACCTCCTCGCCGGAGCCGAGAACAACGTCGCAATATCCGAGGCCGGAGCGAACAAAATTGAGCTCACACGAGGGCTCCGCGACAGTGGCGAAGTACTCAATCCGGGTGGCGTTGGCCTCAAGAGGAGCTGCGGAAGCCACCACCGACGCCGCCAAAATGCCGGCGGCGACGCCCATGATTTGCTTCTTGACGCCGCCGGGAGTGACGGCGGAGCATGAGGCGGCGGCCCTGAATGCCTGAGGAGAGCGAGGCTTCGGTGTAAGAATGGTAAGGTGAGAGGCTGCCGCCATTTCTGATTCAATGGAGCTCTCTATTCTATCTCCAATTTGTGGAAGTTATGGGATAAGCTTTAATATTTTTCAATTTTATTTTTTGAGATATTTTAAGATTTTTCTTATTTTTTGTACTATATAATAAAACAAAATTAGAACTGTTTTTAGTACTACAACCACTTGGTATGATAAACGAGATGCAACATGATTTAGTAAAACAAGAAGATATTGACACATAAATTTTAAATATTAGTAGAAAAGTAGAATTTAATTTAATTTAAATATTGACACATAAATTTTAAAAATTACTAGAAAATAGAATTGTTTTTATTAGTACAACTAGAATGATTTGAATTTATTTCTACTAGATCTGAACTCCAAAGTCATACAGAAAATTAGGAAATCGGATGTACTATTATTGAGTCATTTTTTTTTCATTTTATATGTGTCTTGATTAAATTAATATAAAAATAATAAAAAAAATATAAATGTTTATCAAAAATGAAAAATTAAATAATCGAATAAAAAAGTACACAACAAAAATTAAAAGAACTGCAACTAAATTAAGAGAGTTCCAATTTATCCCGAGACAATTGAGAGACACGAACAAGCCAATGCAGTTAGATGAGGAGTGTGCTAGTTGAGAAGTCATATTTTTTTATTTTTTTTAGTTGAGAAGTCATTTCAAATGAGGATATACTGTTCGAATCGAAGTTAAATTGTTTGCATCGATTCCATGTGATAATTTTGAAGAAAAATTGGAAGCAAATGAAGAAGAAAATGATTTTGAGATACGAATGAAGTAGCGAAGAAGTGAGGAATTTGTAGAAGGACCAAGTTAAAAATGATAAAGAACTATTGATTTCAATGGTAAAAAAAGGAATAAATTGTAAAAGATTCAATTTTCTACTAAACATTCAAATTAATTAAAAACGGCTATATTCAAGCCGAGGCGCATCGTATGTGCAGTATTAGTGCAATTAGCCGAGACGGTCGAATGAAACTTGTGCAAATACGTGCGAGTCACTACGATTAATTTTAGCACTTATAATGCAATTTGAACACAAACACCAAATCTAGGACATCAATAAAAGTAGATGCATATGGAAAACATAAAAATGTTAATTGTGCCTTTATCATATAATGCTCAAGGTATATTTACAATCACGCCCATGCACTAATGAAAAATGAACCCTAGCTAGAGTCTCTTAGAGTGGGGGGAAATTATGAAAATTGAAATTTTCATCCAGAAGAAATTCATCCCACTCCCAAAAGACATTGTTCCTTTGTTGGTTCATGTCCCATTGTGACTGATCTTCCCTTGTTTCCTGAAAATTCAAACAAGGAAAGAAAATGCATTAGTTAAATTAAAACCCGAAACCCTACACCCTAAACTGAAACCGCTCGAAACGTTCTTTCTTGATAAATTGTAGTCTCTACTATTTAATTACCTCCAAAAGATTATTGTCAAATTCAGGCACTTGACTTGGCTCCTCCTGTTGAGGAACATAAGGTGGACCTTGTTGGTCCATGCTTGTGGTCCCGGGAGCCACACTATTTTCATCTCCAGCATTGTTGCCGTAGGTGAATGTAGTGTTCTCGGCCTGTTCGCCCTCGTCCATGTGCCTAAATTGGCCCATCAAGTCGGACGTCAACATTCCCATCTCGTCGAAGACGGTCCGTGGGACTTCCGACGTGCTAGGGTTTGTCGTTGACACGCCCGTGCTCGGCCTTAATGAATATTATTGCACGAGAACTTTAGGAAAATTTTCTAATAGACATAAATTAGTCCTTGAAATTTAAATTTATCATTTTACCTAGGGTCTAATTGGACGCTGCATGAGTCCACAGTGGACATGTTAACAGAATCTGAAAATAGCACCTACAAAGATATATTTGAAAATAGTTTAATTTAAAGTCTTGTTGCTAACTATTGTATGTATTCAAACATAAAATTTCCAACAATAATAAAATTAGATACACTTATAGAAGATCCCTACATATGCATCGACATCGGCATCGGCATCGGCATCACCATCGCCATCGCCATCGAGATTGTATGCATCGGCATTGTTGGGCTCATTGAAGTCGAAGAAGGGAAGGGGTTGATCCATGGGCAGTGATTGCTGCAAATTATTTTGGGAAAAAAATATTACTACATCAAAAATTACCAAATATATTTGTTGCACAAATTGGAACATAGGTGCACATAGATGACACAATATTGTTACTAAACTTGCACAAACAAAATTTTTATATTTTTTAATCATTAATAAACATAGTATATTTTTTCAATAACTAGTTATAAACATATTGTGATAATCATAATCATAATAATAATAAGTCGCATTGATGAATTGTCAAGTTGTAGTATATATACCTTCATTGCTTGAGCATTGTTTTGTTCTTGGTATTGGAATACTGGTGGATCCGTCGTGCAATGCTGTGACATAAATTGAAAATTTTCTTTAAATGTCAAAATTAAAATTAGTTAATTATTAATCAATTCATGTCTTAAATGTATTGTTGTACCTCTGAAGTAGTGTGGAGTGATGAGGATTGTTGAAACGGAGCTCTGTTTAGATCCGTTGAAAACATGTTCTCACTTCCTTGGAAGTCATTGAACATGCTTTCGTGAGCTCCGGCACTGCACAATAACGACCAAAATTAATCATATGTGCATTAACATGTTAGACTATAAAACTAGACTAGAGACTTAAAATGATTAAATTGAAAAGAAAATAAATACAATGATTGTTTACCTAGAAAGACCAGTACTCCAAGGATCATTTTGCATGAAGACTTGGCTGGAGCTAGGGTTTTCTGCTACAGGCACTTGCTTGCCCTTGTTAGCAGAAGTGAACTCCATCTACAAGAATCAAGGTTAGATTTATCATTAGCAAAGTAACAAAATTAGTGCAATGATAATCTATAAATCTATTGCTATTGTATAGTGCATATTCTTGCAAATTAATTTCGATGTGCGAGTTTTGAGAAATGTGAAGAAAAGTTAGTGCAAATATGTGCAACACTTTTGTACATTAGTTTTATAATGTTATGCAGTGTAATGAATTAGTATGAATATTTTCTAAAATTATAAATTAATTAATAAATTTTATAAATGTATAATTATATATACAATGAATGACTCACCTTTCGGGCAATGACCCTTTGTAAAGATTGGGTCAAGTTTCTCTCGCACCAAGACAATTGGTGCAATGAAGGCTCTTGGTCAGGGGCAATTTCATAGTCCCTACAAATATATTGTAAGAGCAATGTTTTTATTTCATTTATAGTCAAGATTTAGTATTTTAGCAATAATTTTAATCTTTTAAAACATTCTATCATACCTGATGTCGGTTTCTAGAATTTGTGATTCTAGATTGGTTTTCTTGATTTGCAGCTCAAGATTCTGATGAAATGAGAATAAAAGGACTAATTAGAGATCACCTTTTATCAAAATATGATTTATTACTATATAACAAAAAAGGATTAGTGAAGATATTTGTACCTCAATTCTGATTTTTGTTTATTTCCAGACGCGAAAGAGTTCAAATTGAATCATGCCATGGAAAAAATGTTCTAGTTAGTTACAAATTATCACAATATATGTAACAAATAATGTCTGCATCAAATCATAAAAATATAAATATTTGGCTTAGAAAAATATTATACTTCCAAAATGAAATATAGAAAACAATATAATGTGCAATTAACATATTCGAATTAGGAATCCACTCAATTTGGTTATATTCCATTTTCGCTATGTGAGTTTAACAACAAATACATAAAAGTATCTTATATTTCAACTAATAACAACAATAAAAAATAATAAAGTCCATAAATTTATCGAGTATACTAACTAAATATCGAAGAAATTAAATTGCTAAATTTAGTGTTGGATCTTACATATCTACAATTTTAGATCTAGAAACACATCCGCCAAAAGAAAACCTAATCAATTAATAATAAAAAAAAAAGAACTAAACTCGAGTAAATCATCATAATCACACAAGATCTGAATTTCCGGCTGAATTCATTAATGTAAATTCATTATTGCAATGGGAAAAAAAGATTCTCTTCTCATTTCTTAGTGTGACCTTAGCTTTCAAAATTTGTCATTTTATGCAGAGAGAAAGAGAGAGATTACTGCTTATCAAGATAGTGCAGCTTGCTCGAGTCGCCATTGATATGGCTAAGATTGTTAATCTTCTCCAGTTTTTCCTGTATAAATAATTAATTTAATTAGAAACCCTAAACATACAAATTGAGATTTGAAACAAAAATTATTGAATTTGAAAAAAAAAAAAAGACGCATACCTGCACGTTGCTTATGTGGCTGTGCACCCAAACATTGCACGAAATCACACAAAGAAAAATTAAAAACTTGAAAAATTTGAAAATTAAGCAAAATAATTGAAAAAAGAAGTGGTTTAGTTTAATTACCTCAATCTCTTGTCCGCCGGCAGATTCACATACCGATATAGCAAATCTTCAATCCTGTCACAATTTTACATAAATCAACCAAAATCAGTAAAATAAATTATTTAATTTTGACATATATATATATAGAGAGAGAGAGACAGAGAGAGAGAGAGATATATACTTCTTTAGATTGGAAAATTTGCTAATACGGCCAGAAGGAGAAAATGCTATGAAAGCAACATCAGCATCGCAGCACACAGCCAATTCATTGGCCTTCTTCATCAAACTGCTGCGACGCTTCGAGAATGTTACCTGGCATTTGGTAACATCCACAATCTTCTTCATTTCGATTTTGCGGCCCATTTCTTAGAGATTGAAGGTGTGAAAGAGAGAGAGAAAGAGAGTTGGTTGAAGGAGCGGAGGAAGCTAGAGGCAAATGAGAATGCAAATGGATTGAAGTGGTGAGATTTAGAGTAGAAGCAAGCGCTATTTATAGGAGGGGGGAGAATCTTTGATGAATAAAGTAGGGGTAGTTATGTTTCACACTAATTACTAATGGGTATCCCCGGGTTCGGCGCGCGCTAGGGTGTTAATCGGACGGGTCTGCGTCGATCCGCTCCCGTAAAAAAAGTCGGTGTCGACGTCTTTACGAATTTTCCATTCCCGACATTCCGGTAATTAATGTCGAATTACGGGTAAGAGATTTCTCCGAATCTGTTTATTTTCTGTTTGTCGGTATACTGTCTGGAGTTAATTATTGTACGCGTGTAATTTAGGTTTTAAATTCGACGATTCGAATAAATACTGATGACGCATTAGAATTTTAAAAAATGGGTTAGAGATTTTTTCGAATCAATTTGTTTTATTTTGTCGGTATTTTGTCGATTGTACATTAATGATTAGTTATTGTACCGATGACGCATTAGAATAAAAAAATTGGGCATTAGATTTTTTCAAATCAATTTCTTTTTATTTGTCGGTATATTGTCAATTATACATTAACGATTAGTTATTGTCCGGTACACGTGTCAAAGGTTCATTCTATATGTTCTGCTTTAATTCGCGAAATATAGCTTTTAAATTCGAATGAATCCAAATAATAACTGATAACGAATTAGAATAAAAATTTATCGATACAAACTAAATGTTAACTGTGCTCACGGATGCTTACAAACATTGACCGACACAAATAAGATTCTCAAGGGACCTGAACCCCAACCGAACTTGTTTTTATTTAATTATTTTCTTCAATACAATTTTCAAAATTTATTTAAATTTTATAAATTATTATGCAAAAGCTCATATTAGTGATTTAAATCAACTAAAGCATAATTTTTACCAAATTGTTTCCTGTGTACGATAAGCACATTGTATTTGTGTAAATGGTATGTAGTATTATAAATTTAGTATGGATAAGTTTTCAACAAGAAATTAAAATGTTACACGCTCTATAGTGTAAATTAGAAAGGAGTTGGAGTTACATGAAAATTCATCATTATGCAATAAATAAGGTAGGTGTAAATTACAAGTGATGCTGATTCATAAAGGTCTAGAGATAGAAAGTCATTTGTGACAAATATTGTGGCTTAGGTCGGTTAGAATAGGGATCGCTTTAATTTAAATTTATAGAGATAATGAGATGAGACTAATTGGCTTATTTTATTATTCTTTTTTATTTTGTATTCTATCATTTAGAAAGTAAAACACTTTCCCTATATTTGAAATAAATCAGTTCAAATCTTCATATCACACTTTTTCTTCAAATGCTGAGCTATTAGGACAAAATTAGCACATGTTTACAGAATAAAGTTTAAGAAAACTGTGGGCGAGTAAACAACTCATGATTAGTACTTGTATTTTAGTTCAATTCGTGGTAAAATATGTTAATTAATGTAAAACTTAACCAAATATAACTATCATAAAATCTAAAGCCCACACAATTTAGTGGTAAAAAATGTTAAATAATAGTATAAAAGTTAGTCAAGATAACTAGCATAAAATCTAAACACCCACAGAATGCAAAAACAATGTCTAGTTAGTGGCATGGTATTATAAAATTTATTATATTTTAATAATTTCTTTTATAATGTGAAATGTGTAATTAGGATTTTGTAGAATCTCTATTAAATTATCTTTAATTAGACATTTTGTCTATGAAAAAAACAATTTAAATAAAGAGAGCTAAATGAAATTCAAAATTTAAAATATTTTAGAAGTTCAATTAAAATGAAAATGATAGCTTTCATAAAAGATTCACAAATACACAAAATCATAACACTGAATATACAGTATTTTAACATGAAATTTACAACAATATAATAATGAATGTACATTATTTCACACAAATTACAATAATAATAGTATTTAGATATGCGGTTATGCTCTCCCTATATAAATTTATTTGGGAAATCGTAGTGATTTTTTATACAAATAAAATGCATATAGTCTGAAATTAACTATAAAAAAATGTCTGAAATTAACTAAAAGTACAGAAGCAAGTCAAAATGGAGATAAGAGAGAAAAAAAATGAAATCAACATACTAAAGAAGAAAGTCAAAGGCATAAAGGCCTCCTACCATATCATTTGACCATTCCTATTAATGAATGTGATAGAAGAAAACTAGTATTAGTCAAAAAGGAAAATTGCTGAAAATAAACAAAAAAGAACCAAGTCAAATCATACAATGTGATGAACATTTTCCCTATTGTTAATTATGATTGGTTAATTTGGTTGCTTCTAAGAACTTATCATAAATACTTGATCCCGGTGATTGGTGAACATGACTTGACAATTATAATCATATTCTCATATTTTACTAAATTGTGTGACATAGTTTCATGTTTGTGATGCCTATACAGTGGTCCAGAATTTTAAAAATCAAGGTGCAGCCAATATTTGGTATTAATCTATACTACTATGGAAAATTTTGAAGCATATTATTTGCAATTTGATGATTTTATTTGTGAAAGCGAAATTTTAAATGTAGCTCTATACTCATTAGTTCGTGCAAATCACTAAAGGAAATGAATCAATCACCCTATTTAACACTGGATTAGGTAAAACTTAACCACATCATAGTATATTAATTCATGTAATTAATGCATATAATGGCTGCACGCATTGTCAAACTCCTAGCAAAGTTATTATGCAAGTTTTACAATGAGATGAGAGTTTAAAATTTTTAGTGAAATATAGTGTAGGTATTTGAAAATTTAAATTATAAGATTTTTGACTATATTTAAACGTATTAAAATGAAAAAAATGGTTGATATTTTTAACTATGAAGCTATTCAAAATTTTAAAATTATTTAGCAATTTTGGGAACATAATACAAAATAGTTCGTCCATGTTTTATTATTGAAGTCAGTAAAATGGCTGGGATTTTATGCCATATAGTACTATATTTAGACTCAAATGGCACCTCGATTAAAATTTCTCCATTAATTGTCATATAGTAACTGTTAGTGCTTAGAGAAGAAAGAGCTAATACTGCTTCCATAAGAATTACTCCATAATAGTAGTATATTTTTAAATTATGGATTATCCACAAAAATTAATTACCTTAATATTTTAACTATTTTTTTTCACATTTCTTCTCTTTATTGACTAATTTTGCATTGAAATTTATGTTATTATATTGATTATTGGCAGTGAATGGAGGTAGTGCATTCATCCCATATTGCTTAAGTAATTTCCTATAAACTTGTAACTCTTCTAGATGATTTTAGAGGATCGTTCTCTTAGATAGAAAAAAGAGGAAAATATATAATTTTATATTTTTATTGTTTTGGTATATTTGAAATGCAAACAAATTTCTCCATGCTTGTGAAATACTTTAGGTCGGCCCCTTTTATTTTCTTTTCACTTCAATTATACACTTTTAAAACAAAGATTATTGATGAGATATTATTATACATCCTATAGAACACATGCAAGATAAAAAACTTGAATCTACTAAAAAGCGATAAACTTTTCCATAATTTTTTTTTTCTTTTTCTCATGATAAATTCCTATTAGGTGTTAATCTATATTCCTGAAAAGCTTGAAGCACATTATTTGCAATTGTTGATTTTATATGTGAAAGCAAAATTTTAAACGTAGCTCTATACTCGAGTATGATTCAAATTAAACGTAGCTTCTCTTATGTTTTCTCTAGTACTTTAATTTTATCATGAAATTTTATAATTTAGTGAAATATAGTGTAGGTCTAGGACTTGCTTATATCTAATGAAAATAAATAAATAATTTATTTTGAATTTATTCTAAAATAAAAAAATGAGATATTACCTTAGTCACAAAATGAATGTTATAATTAAGTATCACTATTAGGTACCACGGACAAATCAAACAATGAATTTGACGATTTCAAATTTCAAAAATATTTCGTGATTTTGGGGAATTAGTAAGTTCTCTTGGTTGAGAAAATATTCTCGTATACTATATTTAGACATAACTGGACAAAAATTGATTTTTTTAATATGAAACTAGTAAAGTTAGTTTCGAAATACGACAGCCAGAATTCAAGCCGTAAAATAAAATGCGCCAGTTACAGTAAAACTAATAATGCGTCAGTTACAACTAATAATCTACATTTTTTGAATTTGGGATTGAACAAAAATATTCACAAGTTCTTATAGTATATAATAAACTGTGTCATACGAAATTTGTGTTGCAGTTCGTGTAATTATTATTGGTAGTGAAAGGAGACTAGTACTTTCATCTACATTATTTAAGTTATATAAAATTTATGAAAATTGTTTATATAAATGAATAAAAATTATAAATTTTTTTTTATAAGTAATTAGAATAAAATAGAGAAATGAATACTGAGACATAATGAAGAGATATAGTTAGGGGATAACACTTTTAATCTCAAATGTTTGACATTTTCTATTATATTTCTGATAATAAGATCGAGTCAATTGGGCTATTAAGGGTTGTGGAAATTGTTATTTTTATTTTTATAATAAGTAATTATAAAATAGTCAATTTAATAGTTGGACACAATGAAGAGGCACAGATTGGGGATAACATTTTTAATTTCAAAGGTTTGACATTTTGCATTACATTTTTTAAAATCGAGCCGAATCAAATTGAGCCTCTTAATGACGGATGCGGGAAGTGTTAACTTTAATTTTTGAATAAATAATTATATAATAGTAAAATTAATTGTGGGACAAATAAAGGGACACATATTGATATAGGGATAACACTTTTAATCTCAAAGGTTTGACATTGTCTATTATATTTCTTAAAACTATGCTAAATCAAATTGAGCCTATTAATGGCGGATGCGGGAAATTTTAATTTTATTGTTGAAAAGTAATTATAAAATAGAAGTGAATTTAATAGTCGCACACCATGAAGAGACGTAGATAAGGGATAAAATTTTCAATCCCAAATGTTTGACATTTTTTTTTGGTAAAGAGAGCATGCTAAGAAATCTACATATAAGTTTTGATTTCGGATGTGGGGAGCCAATTTTCTTACAATATGCTTTAAAATAAAATCTGTTTTTAAAACACCCAAATTCTGTTCATTAATTACAGTACTGTTATAACATTGACTTTACAACATTATAATAATGAATGTACATTATTATACACAAATTACCATAATAATAGTATTTAGATACCCAGATGCCCTCCCTATATAAATTTATTTAGGAAATCATACTGATTTTTTTAAACAAATAAAATGCATATAGTCTAAATTTAACTACAGTACAGAAGCAAGTCAAAATGTAGATGAGAATGAAAAAATGAAATCAGCATAAGGCCAAATATTTTATTCAAACACACTAAAGAAGAAAATCAAAGACATAAAGGCCTCCCTACGATATCATTTGACCATTCCTATTAAGGAATGTGATAGAACAAGACTATTGGTCAAAGAGGAAAATTGATGAAAATAAACAAAAAAGAACCAAGATACAATGTGAACGAACATTTTCCCTATTGTTTATTATGATTGCTTTCATCTAAGAACTAATCATGTATAAATACTTGATCTTTAATTAGTAATTACATGTCCCCTAGTTACAAAAATTAATCACATTCTCATATTTTACTAAATTGTGTGAAATATAGTTTTATTTTTGTGATGCCTATATATGGATGATCCAAAATTTTAAATCTCTTGTGCAGCTAACATTTGGTGTTAATCTATACTCCGGAAAATCTCTTGAAGCATATTATTTGCAATTGATGATTTTATTTGTGAAAGTGAAATTTTAAATGTAGCTCTATACCCATTAGTTCGTGCATATCACTAAAGGAAATTAATAAATCACCTTAATTAACACTGGATTATCTTAGTAAAACTTAATCATCATAACTATATTAATTCATATAGTTAATGCATATTAATGGCTGCCACGTCAACGCCTACTCAAGTTATTATGCAAGTTTTACAATGAGACGAGAGTTTAAAAAATTTACTAAGATTTTGGTTATATAAACTTATTAAAATGAAATATATATAGTTGAGATTTTTAATTATGAAGGAATTTAAAATTTTAAATTATTTATCAATTTTGGGAAAATTTGAATACCAAATATTTTGTTCTATTTCGTTCTTGTCTATTACTGAAGTCACGCAAATATTGGTTGAGATATTGTATATATAGTATATATTTTGATAAAAAATTTTAATTTTTTAATATATAGAAAGTAAAATCGGTTTTTAATTTTTATAATTACTATTTATTACAAAAATAAATTAATACTCTCCTCGTCCGCTGCTAATAGGCTTAGTTTAACTTTGCTCGGTTTCAAGATGGGCTGATAGCTCATGTGAGATTGAAGAAAAAGTGTGCTATGAGATTGAAGAAAAAGTGTCCTATTATCTCACGTGAGATTGAAGAAAAAGTATGAATATTTACACCGATTTATTTCAAATGTAGGGATAGTGTTTTAGTCTCGTAGCGAAACAATTTTTTTTAAAAAAATAATAATAAAATAACCAATTAGTCTTATCCCATTATCTGTGTTTTAATCTCCAAGTGAAAAAATATAAGAAAGGATAATAAAATAAGTCAATTAGTCTTATCCCATTATCTCTATGAATCTAAATTGGAGTTATCCCTATTTCAGCACTGTGTATAGACGTAGTATTCCTTCTGTTCCATGTTACTCGCACATTTTTATTTCGTCTCGGCCTAAACTACTTACACTATTTCTATTTTAAGTAAGAATTATAATATGTAATTAATATATTAGAGTTAATTAAGTGTTTCCTTATTAAATGATCTCTCATTACACTTAAAATACTAATTCAATTACACTAAAAATCAATCCCAAATTTACGACCTAAAATAAAAAATGCGACTAACATAACAAGGAGGGAGTACATACATACATATATGCATTGTGCTCAGCATACACATGAGTGCTTTTTTTTGGTAAAAGTTGATATTTTTAGGTGATTTAAATCACTAATACGAGCTTTTGCGTAACAATTTACATAAAATTTGAATTAATTTAAAACCGGAGTATTATAAAAATAATTGAAAAATAAATTAGGTAGGGGTTCAGGTTCCTTTAGCACCACATTTGTGTCAGTCAATGTATGTATGCAATAACTGTGAGCATAGTTAATATTTAGTCTGTATCGGCAAACTTATATTCTAATTTGTCTTTAGTTATTATTTGGATTCGTTGGATTTAAAAGTTATTTCAAGTATATAAAGTGGAATCTATAGAATGAACCACCCTTGCGCATGTGCATCGTAACAATAACTAATCGTTAATGTATAATTAATAATACATTAACAAATAATACAAATACTCCATTCGTCCCGCTTTAACAGTCCTATTGACTTTTCTACCCTCTTTTTGTAAAAATGATAAAAAATAGTTAAAGTGGGGAAATTGTAAAGTAAGAGAGACAATAATGTAGATAAGACTCTTCTCTATATTATTCTATCTTATAATTTACCATTTCTCTTCTTTAACTATTTTTTATTATTTTTACAAAATTTACCATTTCTCTTCTTTAACTATTTTTTATTATTTTTACAAAAAGATGGCAGAAAAGTCAATGAGACTGCTAAAGCGAAACGGAGGGAGTATATTCTAAGAAATTTGTTTTCCAAATTTTTTATTATAATGCGTAATTAGTACAATAAATAATCGTTAATGTACGATCGACAATATACCGACAAATAAAAACAAAATTCGAAGAAATCTTTAACACATTGTTTTTTAATTCTAATCGTCATCAATATTTATTTTGATCATTGAATTTAAAAACTAAAGTTACACGTGTATGAAGTGGGACCCCAGAATGAAATCTCGACACCGTACAATAACTGACTGCAGACAGTACACCAACAAACAAAAATAATAGATTCAAAGAAATCTATTACCCGTATTTGGATATTAAATGTCGGGAATAGAAATTTCATAAAGACCTCGACATCAAATTTTTTACGAGAGAGGATTGATGTGGGCCCGTCTAATTAACACCTATGCAAACCCTAGCACGCCGAAACCAGGGATACCCTTAGTTGAATTCTGTACTTATCAATAAGAACTAGTCTTACGCCCGTGCAATGCACAGTTAATTTTTTGTTCGCACTAGTATGAACTATTAATTAGATACAACAAAATAAGTTTTGAAATAAAATAATACAAAACACTCATGTTAATTAGAACAATGTTGGATTTCTATTACAAATAAAGTGGTCATACACGGAGCACATTTTATTTTTAAAAATTATAATTAAATTATGATTATAAACAAAATCTTTATTTCGACCATGTTATTCTTTTCGCAAGCTAAATCACCTGATTTATAGTATAACTTAAATTTTGCATAAACCAAATTTAAGTTGAAAAAGATTTTTTAAAATGAATCAAATTTAATATTTCAAGTTGATCAAGCTCGACTATCCAATTCTCAATTTTTATTTTTATTTTTTATCATTAGTCACTATTTTTATTTAATTTTACATTACAAATTGGCAGAATTATAATTGCCAAATCTATAACAATTCAACTACTTATTAATAATTTACTAATTCTTATCAATTCTAATTAAATCAGCACCGTTTAACTGTAATCCTATCATTTAAAAGCATTTTGTAATCTCTCTTGTTTCTAGCTTCCTCTCTTTCACTCCTTCAATCTCTAAGAAATGGGCCGCAAAATTGAAATGAAGAAGATCGTTGATGTTACCAAATGCGAGGTAACATTTTCGAAGCGTCGCAGCAGCTTGATGAAGAAGGCCAATGAAGTGGCTGTGTGCTGCGATGCCGATGTTGCTATAGATCAAAATTAAGTAAATTAATTTACTGATTTTAATTTTTTGATGAATCGTAAATCTGCCGGCGGACAAGAGATTGAGGTAAACTTCTTTTTTTCTTTTTTTCGGGTTAAGTGTTATTTTAATTTTTTTCTTGGTGCGATTTCGTACGATTTTGGGTGAATGCACAGCCATATAAGGAACGTGAATGTATGTGCATTTTTCTCAAAAAAAAATTTCAATTCTCTTTATTATGTTGATGTTATTGTGATGAGACTAACACTGTTCACTTTTACATAGGATTAAATTCAGAAAAATAATACTATAGAAAAAATTAAATAAAAACATTTATAAAGATGGATAATTAATTTTTGAAAAAAAATCAAAAAATTTAAATCATGTACAATAGTAAAAATTACTACGAGTATAAATTAGGAGACAGACTATCATAAATACAAAATAGTCAGTTTTTGTTAAATCAAGAAAATGGTTGAAATTTTTTATCATATGCTACTACATAACTGATTTTTTTGATATATAAAAAATCAATTTTGTTTCAAATTAAATACAAGACCACGAATTCATGCTATAAATTAACTAAAAGCAGAAATTGAAACTCAATCTAAAGCAAACATAAAGAAATGCATAATCAAGAAGATTCGCTCTCAACTATCTATTTCTTGAGCTAAAGTCTCTGGATCGGGTTGGCCTCGTTGTGGCTCGTTTTGGGCGATGCAGTTGGATCTCGATCGGATGACGCAGTTGGATCTCGTTTCGCATGAAAATGCATCATCTCGCGATAAATAAAGTAGCTGCGAAAATCAAGTAATGTTGATTCTATAAACGTCTAGAGATAAAAAATTATGAGCTCCAATTTTAATTCTTAGAGATAATGGGGTAAGACTCTTTGGCTTATTTTATTTTCGTTTCATGTATTCTTTCACTCAGAGACTAATACACTATCCCTACATTTGAAACAAATCGGTGCAAATCTTCACAGCATATATACTTTTTCTTCATATATGTCATTACTACTTGTATTATAGTTCAATATAGTGGTAAAAAATTTAAAATGTTGTAAAACCTAACAAAATATAACTAGCATAAAATCTAACTCCCACTCAATTTAGTGGTAAAAATGTTAAATAACTAGCGTAAAATCTAACGCCCACTCATTGCAAAAACAATGTCTAGTACTACTACTAGTGGCATGATAATAGTGGCATGGTGGTATTAAATAATCACCCTAATTAACACTGGATTATCTTAAGTAAAACTTAATGATCAAAATTAATATGTTAATTCATGTAATTAACGCATATTATTGGCTACACGCACGCACGCACTGCGAACGCCTACTAACGTAATTATGCAAGTATTACAATGAGATGTGAGTTTAAAGATTTAGTGAAAAATAGTGTAGGGTCAACTTATCTCAGATAAAAAAAAAATTAAATAAGATTTTTGAATATATATAAACGTATTAAAATGAAAATGTTGTTGAGATTTTTAGCAATGAAGGTATTTCAAATTTTAAATCATAAATACCAGGTAGTATCCTATGTTATCATATGCTACTATATTTAGACTTTAAATGGGTAATAAACTGACTTTTTTTATATATATAATAAGTTAATCCAAGCCATAAAATACTAAAAACAGAAATTGAAACCTAATCTAAAGCAAAAATAAGGAAATACTACTACATAATAAAAAAACTCTCAACTATCTATTCCTGATCTAAACCCTCTGGGTCGGGCTGGCCTTGTTGTGGCTCGTTTTGGGCCTCGGTCGGTTGACGCAGTTTGTCCTCTGTCGGACGAGCTCGTCGGGCTGAGTTGGGGCCCTATCATGTGACCTTAATTAGCTTTCAAAATTGCCATTTTACGCACACACAAATTAAGAGAGAGAGAGATTATACATGTCAATATAGTGCACCATGCTTGATTCACCATTGATGCGGCTTAGGTTGTCTAACTTCTCCATCAATTCATGCTGTATAAATAAATCTAATTAATTAGAAACCCACAATATATGTAAAGAAATTTGAAACCAAAATTCTTGAATTTGAGAAAAACGCACATACCTCCGCGTGCCACTAATGTCTGTGCACCCAATAATCGCACGAAATTGCACCAAGGAAAAAAGTTAAGAACTTGAAAAAATCAAATTTAAACAAAAAAAATTGAAAAAAGAAGTGGTTTTAATTACTGCATCATGATCCTGTACTCTAGTGTATTCATATGCCGATTTTGGAACTCTTCAATCCTGTTTCAATTCATCAATAATCAACTAAAATTAGTAAATTTAATTACTTAATTTTTTTTATGTATAGAGAGAGTGAGAAAGAGAGAGAGACTCTTTTTGTTTGTCAAATTCGGGGAGTGGGCATGTGGGAGTAAATGCAATCAATTTAGGCTTAACATCGCTGCGCACAGCGACTTCTCTGGCCCAGCTCTTCTGAATTTTGTTTCCAGCCATTTTTAGATATTGAAAGAGAGAGTGAGAGAAGTTGTTGAAGGAGCGGAGGAAGCAAAGAGAGAAAAGAAGTTGCAAATGGTTTGAAGTGGTGCGTTGCAACGAGGGCTATTTATAGTGTTAATTAGAAAGAAGTTGGTGCCAACCAAAGTCACATGAAATTAATGCTTATTAATGGTTGTACGCAATGTCAACTTACCCCTTATAAAAAAGATTAATTAAGATTTTTTTTTATCTTTAATCACTGCTCTTTTTTTATATGATTAAATAAGCATAAATTTAAAGGCTGCAAAACAGAGGATTTGAACTCGACACATTTGGCCCCAGACATTATTAATCTCTCAACCGCTTGATCAGTTCACACACATTCATTAATCACTTCTCTTATTTATAGGGGTAGGGGGGGGGGGGAATCTTTGATATGACACTACAACCTTCAACCAGCCAAACCCCGTCCGTAGAGTCAGAAGAGTCTGTGGGAGGACAAGAGGAAGAGCCAATGGTACAGAGAAAGGGAAATGGTAAGCAGCGGCAGCCGGTTAACCCAATTGCCGCGAGTTCGAAACCCAAAAGGAATGCGCGCAAACCGGACAAATATGGCAATTACGTCGCCGAGTAGATTAGTCATATTTTAGTTTCCTTTTATTCTATTTTTTCGGCTATTTTATTTTTGGATATTAGTATTTTGATTAATTTATTTTTGCTAAGTGTCGAGCGTAATTATAAGCTCCGTTTCGGATTTTCTTTGTTGATTCTTTCTGAGATGAATTAGGACTTAGGAGGTCGAATCAACCCTAGGGCCCTTAGGTTTATAAATAGGGCATCGTTAGGCATTAACGCTTGATCAATAAAATTCTACTTTTCGCCCAAATATTTGCAATACACAAACTTGTGAACGATTCCCGCGCACAGCCACATCTCTCCGCCGACCCTAAGCCAGGGCGCCGGAACCCCTTTTGGCCGTCAATTAGCACCGCCGGCCACCGCTAAGGAAAACATCCTTAACAGTCTTGCTGATGAAGAAAGTAGAGGTAGCCATGTTTCACACTAATTACTAAGGGTATTCCCGTGTTCCGCACGCTAGGGCTTGCGCAGGTATCAATTAGACAGTCCCATGTCAATCCTCTCTCGTATAAAAAGTCGGTGTCGAGGGCTTTATAAATTTTCTATTCCTGACATTCCGGTATTTAATTTCCAGTTACGGGAAAGAGATTTCTCTAAATCTATTTATTTTCGTTTGTCGGTATAATGTCTGGAGTGTGGAGTTAATTGGTGTACAGAGCTGTGATTTCATTATGGGTCCCACTTCATACACGTATAATTTAGTTTTAAATTCGACTGTCCAAATAAAAATTGATGACACATTAGAATAAAAAAATACAGTTAGTGATTTCTCTGAATCAAGTTGTTTTAGTTTGTCGATATATTATCGATTGTACATTAACAATTAGTTATTGTATTGGTGACGCATTTAAATAAAAAAAATGGGTAACAGATTTCTTCAAATCAATTTCTTTTTATTTGTCGGTATATATATTAATGATTGTTATCGTACCGATACACACGCGTCAAGGATGGTTAATTCTATAGATTCTAATTATATAAGTGAAATTTAGCTTTTAAATCTTATGAATCCAAATAATAACTGATAACAAATTAGAAAAAAAATTGTCGATACTGACTAAATGTTAACTATGCTCACAGAACATTGACAAATACAAATGAGGTGTTTAAGAGACCTGAACCCCTACCAAACTTGTTTTTTAATTATTTTTTATAATACACTTTTCAAATTTAAGCTAATATTAGTGATTTAAATCAACTAATAACATAAGTTTTTACCAAAAAAATTTCTGTGTATGCTAAGTGCCTAAGCACACTATATATATGAATGTGTTTTGGATATAGTAGTATGAATCTAGTAGTGATATATTGTTAATTAGAAAGGAGTTGATGCCAAAGAGTCACAAGTTGATGCCAATAAAGTCACATGAAAGGTGTGAATTATATCAAGTGATGCTTATTCCATACAGGTCTCGAGATAAAAAGTTATTAATGAAATATCATGGGCTTCAATCGGTTGGAATAATAGAGATAGCTCCAATTTAAATTCATAGAGATGATGGGATAAGACTAATTGGTTTATTTTATTCTTCTTTTTTTTTTTCTTTCACTTAGAGATTAAAAACACTGTCCCTTCATTTGAAATAAATTGATGCAAATCTTCATATAGCACACTTTTTCTTCATATGCATGAGCTATTAGGACAAAATTAGCCCATCTTAAGAGATTAAAGTGGAAGAAAACTGTGGGAGAGTAAACAACTCATAATTACTACCTGTATTTTATTTCAATTTAGTGGTAACAAAAGTGAAATAATGTAATAATATAACTAGCATACAACATAAACCATGAACCCACTCAGCAAAATCATTGTCTAGTACTACTAATGGCATGATAATAGTAACATTGTGGTATTTAGTGAATTCAAATTAACCATGGGAAGTTATGTACGAATGGAGAATTTTTATTTTAAGATCTGAATGGGTGGTGTCGACATATTTCAAAACCGATTTGACTTTTTATATATTTTAAAAAAATCAATTTTTTGTCCTAAGACTAAATGTAGTAAATATGAAACAAAATCTCAACCAGTTTCATGACTTCAATACAAGAATTAACTATTTGGTATTCATGTTCTAACTAAATGGTTTAAAATTTTAAATACCTTCATAGCTAAAAATTTCAACCACTTTTTCATACTCCATCCGTCCATAAAAATTAGTGTCATTTTGCTATTTCAGGATGTTCACGAAAAATAGTCTTATTGCTTAAAATGAAAGTTTTCCTCCCATACTTTTCTCACGTTTTCTCCTCTCTCTCATACTTACCTAATTTTTCTCTCTATTTCTCTTACTATCTCTGTTACTTAATTTACTCACTTTTTCTCTTCTTTTTTTTTACTTTATCAATTTTTCATCAAAACTCGTGATTCCATAAATGTGACTATTTTTTTGTATGGAAGGAGTTTAATACATTTATATATATAGTTAAAAAACTTAATTAATTTTTTATATGGGATAAGTTGACTTGTGTACTACCATGACTAAGCATTTAATTCATTTTTGGTTGGACCAACTTCTTTCTAATTTATATAAATCATTGACACCAACCCCTTTCTAATTTAATAATAACGTGAAACCCTTTTTAATTTCGCGAAAACTTATCCCTACCAAATTTATACCCCGGACCCCCTCCTTTCAAATAAAATCATTTTCCTTTTTAAAATTCTATTAAGAGTTTTTTTCCCATTTATCAAAAGTAACACTTTTTTTTTTACTTTTTTTTTATCCTTTTTGATATTTAGTCTCGATCGAAAAATTTTTGTTCTAATTTTAACGGTTTTTTCCGGATTCATCAAATTTAAAAGCTATATTTCAATATAAAGTGAAACCTATAGAATAAACCACTACACCATCCGTATAATCACAATATACCAAAATAAAAAAAAATATTGATTCAAGAAACGTATCAATTTTTTTAACTATTAATATAGTAACTATTGTTAACGATAATCAAAAAAAACCAAAATAAAAAAAAAAAGATTCAAGAACTTACCCTAATTTTTAAATATTTTAAGCTATCCATAATTATTTGTATCCATTTAAAAAAAAAAATTTCATCGATGAGGGGGACCCGCCCATAAAATCTCGTAGTACAATAATCAACCTTTTAAAAATAGATTCGGGAAATCGCACCCGATTTGGTTATTAATTTTAACACCAGAATAGAAAATTTAAATTCCACCATTTTTTACGAGGGGAAAAGGGACCCCCCTAAGTAACACCACACGAGCCGAGCACCCCAAACCCCGGGGTACCCAAATTTGGAAAAATAATCACCTTATTTTATTCATCAGCAAAATTTTCCCGCCAAAAAGGCCTCGTTACTACCCTAAATCATACCACATCCAAAACATTTTTAACTTTTTTCTCTTTGTTCCCCCGCTCCTTCAACACCACTTCGGGAAAAAAAATTCAGAAGAGCAGGGCCCGAGAATGCTGTGAGCAGGGGTTTTAGGTAAATTTATTGCATTTTCCCCACATCCCTCTCTACGATTTTTACAGACAAAAGATTTTTCGTTGACAAAAAAATTTTAAATTATTTTTTTTAATTTTAGTTGATTATTGATGAATTGAAACAGATTGAAGAGTTCCAAAATCGGCAAAGAATACCCAGAGTAAGGGCCATGATGAAGTAATTAAAACCACTTTTTTTTAAAAAAAAATTTTTTTTTAATTTTGATTTTT